>NC_069003.1:1022334-1027551 GCF_001194135.2 Octopus bimaculoides | reverse complement strand
ACATACATACATACATACACAGACACGCACACACACACACACACACACACACACACACACACACACACATATATATATATATATATATATATACCTAGATATATATGCGTATATGTACATATATGTTTGTGTATGTGTGTGTATACACATATGTGTAAAATTTTGGACTAATATCTATATGTCAATTAGTGTGCTGGGTAAAGCACTTCACTGTTTGCAGCTACCTGGTGTCATCCACGGTTTGGATACATTTCCGCTAGATCTACTTCAAGAACTCCTCTTTCTCATCTCCTTCTCTTCCCCTTCCTCCTCCTCCTCCTTCTCCTACTACTACTACTACTACTACTACTACTACTACTACTACGTAGAGAACCAACACAACAATGAAATATACATAATCTCTAAAGCTATAAATAACAGCTAAATACCCCTGAAATATCATCTAATAAAAGAAAGCCTAGATGGCTGATGTAATCTTTAATAAAGTTACGCCTGTAAAATATCTCGAAAGCGATTCACTGGACGTTAACCCTCCACTAACCACCTCCACTGCAAAAACAGCAACAACTTCTCCATACAGCCCACCCGGGTATTGTACCACAACTGCAACAACAAGAACCTTATCTCCAAACAGCTGACCTTCGTGTTGAACCATTACAACAATAAAATTGAAGGCAACAACATTGCAAACATAGTTATTAATTTGTAGATTCTTGAAATAAATGTTATGTGATATTCATATGAATGACCCCTGTTATAAATCAAAGTTGTTCTAGAAGCATGGCATAGAAATGGCGATCAGCAAGCATATAATCAAACTGACGTAATTTCCCATGACAAAAATCACAATAGCGTATTAATAACTGACGTAGCTGTACCAAATGAATATAATGGTGAACAGGAGCAAGCTGATATGGTAACGGATTCCACCTGATTTAACTATTGAATTAAAGACAATATGCCAATTAAGAAATCTGTCCATCATCCGATTTGTAAATTAACTGATAAGATTTTAATACGAACTCGCGTGATCAGTAGAAATTCTACGTTTCACATTTTATAAATATTCTTATTTCTATGCAAATCCATAAATTTATAGATATTCGCAATATGGTTTCACTATGTTAAGAGTTTCAATTATATGTATGATTATGTTCCACAGTTGAGGTTCCGTAAAGCGTAACACTTAAACTTGTTTTACTATGTAAATAATTATCATTATGTGTTCGATTTCATCTTATAGTGGAGATAATTTAAAATCTAACACCAGAAATTGATTCGTTATGCGAACAATTGCTTGTGTCACCTCGAATTTATTCCGTATTTAAGCTAGTTCAAAACGAAACACACGAATGCAACCAAAATTCAGATTATGTCTTCGTCTTCCTTCCATATTTAAACTTAATTGTTACCGAATTTTTGTTATGCACTACACTCGACCACATGTCTAAACGTTGGTGCCAGTTCAACAGAGCAGACGTTGCTATTGGAGAATATTTTAAGCAAAATTAAAAGCGATACACCAGAAAGAGTAATGCTTTCATCTGCAATGTGTTTTTAATGTTGTCTAATAAGATTTCATTCGTATTTTGTTTCAGGAAATACGGAAGTTCGTATAGCATTTGATCCATTACGTGAAAGGGTCGCCTTCAGCAACTTAATCTTAAAGGATATCGTGAGCGACACGTATTTCTAGCTATTATTAACCCTGCGTTAGTTGCCTCGGGTTTCCGAAAATGGAGAATCCCCTGGAGTCTGTACACAGCACAAGAAAATATGCTTATAGTTTTATAATTATGTGAAATATTGTCATACTGATGAAAAAATTAATAACATAAACAGCAATCTGCGTTACAAAACACATTAAATCAAAACTTCTACTGAAGATGCAATTATTCATTGTAATGAAAATTATAATAAATTTGTTGCATAAACCATATTTTGTAAACTGTAGGTGAAACACACAAATAGAATAATAGAGAAAAGCATTAGACATCAAAACTAACCACAATATATTTCTATGAATTGAAACGAATAGAAAAATCAATGTGAAGCCATTGTAGGGCCTTACCGTTCACTTTGATTCACAATCTGTTGCTACATTCTCACAATTTGTGCAACTCGCAGTCATCTTATTGTGATCCCTGCAAACGTGTCTCCTGCAACTGCTGGACACTGTTTACACCTTTCGGTTCTTTGACATGGCACAAAATTTGCATCTCTTTGCCTGGATTTTTAATAACTGTGAAGCTGGAGGGGTTGTTGCAGCTACAGACAGAGCTGAGAACAACGGTCTTGCAATACCTGCTTTGAGATTTTGTTTACAGTGACGTCATCCTACCACAACAACTGAGCTACATTTGTGCCACACTGCTCGAACAGCCCATGTGACTAATTCAGTGTTACCGAACCAAGAATTAATTTCTTGTTTGTAGCAAAATATGTTAAGAATTAACTTATTTCAGCAGGAAATTACGGCTGCAAAGTCTTCGCGAGCGAATGGATCCTACTTGATGTAGAGATGAGAACTGAAGCTGAAAGTTTTATCACTTCTCATGATTTCAATAACGTATTTTCAAGGGACATTGACTGGCCCACAGCCGTTTCCAATCACGAGTCATCTCGCCTTTCATCTCAACATGTAGTTTTACTCCATAACGAAAAACTTGTTGATTAGTCTGCCGTTCACTAATGTAACTCATTAAATATGTCTTATAATGGTACGAACTAGAGTCCAATAGAGCATGAACGCTTCTTGTTCAGGAGAGAAATCTTTCAGAAAATTGCGAATGATGAAGAATTAACTTTGACCACTGTAGAACATACAAAATGTTAGGAACTACGTGTCAACTAAGATTTTAAAGATAATATCGTCTGAGCTATTCAATGAATATTTTTACAAGTGTGACACGTAACAAGAAAGACTTTTTGCAGACAGCGTACTGTGATGAATATAAGTTAGTAAAACTTCTCTTACTTAGCTCAAACTTCATATTGACAGGTGTTCTTAACCTTTCTATATACGTATCATTCATCAGTTTTTGCATTTAACATTTATGCATAACATTTAACATTTGCACATTAGATGCATCTGTATTTTCTGTATTTTTGCATTTGCCATCTACGTATTGGAATCTAGATATCACTTATCAGTTATGTTCGATTAAACTTTTCAATGTCTATATAACTTGTCACTTCCAATTATATCTAATAAGTGGACTTTGACGTGTAAATTTGGAGACTTACAGAAGAATTTTGAAGAATCCAGTCTGGCAAACGTCGAGTCTAACGGTTTCAAAATTCCAACCTCGTGGTGGATATATATATATAAATATAAATAGTTTGGGATTCGAGCGCCAGCAGCTATTTAGCCACTTGGAAAAATATATGGCCCTTCATGGTGTAGGGGTGGATGTTTTCAAGAAACAACTTTGTACTCCTTCAATGAAATGACCCAGATGAAGCTATATCAAGGCAAGAAACTCAGAAGAGGGCAGCAGTGTCGAACTCCCTTCTTCATCAAAAGTAATCACATAAGATAGGTCATTCAAAAGGTTATTACACTGGCAATACTCCAGCATAGCCTCAACTATAGGGTTAAGACGTATAACAGAATAAAGAATATACATATATATACATACATACATACATAGTACCAGCATTAAAAGAAATAAGAATCAAATCAGCTCTTAGCCACGTGGCTACGAGTTGAATTGACTCTTATTTCTAGCAATGCTGGTGCTCACTAGCACCCTCCATCTCTTTAGAGACCACTATATATATGTGTGTATGTGTGTATGTATATATATATATATATATATATTGCCTATTAGCAACGGCTTTACCGACTTACTGAAGGAAAATATACAATTCAATTACAAGTATTTACCATTATGTTCCTAAGCCTAGAAAACAAAACCATAGTACTTTTCTGGTTTTGTTTTGTTTTTTGATTTGTTTTGCAGAAACATAATTCGAGGAATCCCTAGTAGCCATTTACATTAAGGAATATTCCCGGACGTTGAGAACCATTACAAAACATCTCTGGAGAATATATAATAATTATGAGAAACAAAAAAAGCATTCCTCTCAAACGTGAAGCACCGCGCCTAATGAAACCGAAACCTTTCTCGTGATATAATCAGTTTGGAATCTCCATAAAGACTTTCTGTAGAATATATTATTATATTTGATGCTTTATTCTTTATTTATTTTAGCCATTAGAATGACGCCATGTTGTGTCACCGACTTGAAACATTTCTAATAGCAGGAATCGACTCCTGGACTTTTTCCTTTCAAAGCCTTGTATTTATTCTCTCGTCTCTTTATCCGAACTTCTAAGTTACAGAGACGTAAATACACTAACACCGACACATTAAGACACACACACACGTATACGCATATATACGACGGTCTTCTTTCAGTTTCCGCCTACCCAATCCACTCGCAAGGCTTTAGTCGGCCGATGTTATGGTAGACAACATCTGCCCAAGGTGCCACGCAGTAAGACTGAACCCGGAACCATGTGGTTGAAAAGGAAGCTTCTTACCACACAGCCACGCTGTGGTAGATAGAAAGATAGAAAAATAGAAAGAAACGTATAAGCCCATGATAAATATAAATATAGAATTGGTAAATCGGAGCCGGAGGCGGATGGAAGTGAATATGATGATTAGAATTAGCTTTCGTTGGCTTACGTCTCAGGAGGCAATGTCCTTGGCCACGACAAAATTATAAACATAGGGATGAAAAGATTATAGAACGGAAAATTGTTGGTTTTCATTCACAAAATTGTTGGTTTTCATTCACAAAAATGTCATCATTAAGGAAATTCACCCAGAGTGAGAACTGTCTGGATACGGAAAAAATCTTCAGCTACCTTTGTCTCGAGTGACAACAGAATGTACAAAAATCATCGGTTACCAATTCGGTTGCCAAAGTTCTCCACACGAGACACAAAGAATCATTTCTTCCAATATATTTCAGGAAATAGAGACTGAACGTTGAATTTAAATTGAACCTATTTTAAATTTAAATTTACATCGGGCCTGAGGAGAAAGTAAGTATACTCAATAGATTTAATATGGAACTGCACAGCTGTAGCAAAGACCGTGTCTTTATTTACATAAATGTATCACTCTTTATTCTCTCTGTGAGTTATATACAGACTTACATATATAGATAAATATGCATATATATATATATATATATATGTAT
>NC_069003.1:1021299-1022160 GCF_001194135.2 Octopus bimaculoides | reverse complement strand
ATATATATATATATATGCATATAAACATATATATATGTGTGTGTGTGTGTCTGTGGGTGTGTGTGTGTGTGTGTGTGTAAATCTACATATATATGCGCATATATGTAAATGTATATATACATATAATTATTTATATATGAAAGCACGTATATATATGTATATATATACAGATATTTATATGTATGTACAGGTAAGTGAATATGCATATATGTATATATGTATAAGTGTGCGTGTGTATGTATGTATGTATGTATGTGTGTATGCATAAACAAATTCTGAGGTCTAATGTTTGCAATATTCTTATATGGAAATATCGAAATAATTGATATATGAAGGGAAACTTAAAAACAGCAATTCATCAGAAATAGCGCAAATATATTGTTAAGTGAAGTGGTTGCCAGTTAATGGAGGAAAAACAGACAAAATGGACGACTAAAAGAGGAAAACATATACTTCGATTGGAGATAAGAAAAAAAATTATAAACCAATGGATTTGCTATGAATATGCAGCATTTTGTTATATAGCTTGTTATTTACTGAATATATAGAAGTATATTGCGTGTATGTATAAGGAGTGATGTGTGTATAATGATGTTTAACTATGAAAATATGTATTTATACATTAATCAGAAGCATATGCATATATTTGTGTGTGTATGCAGCCGTATTTATACATACGTATATACAAGGTATAAATATGTATGTATGTGTCTATATGCATATGTATATACATATATATGTATATATATATTTATACGTATGTATACATATAATGTATATATATATATACATACACACATATACATACATACATATATATACATATATATATATATATATATATATATATATATATATATA
>NC_069003.1:1016412-1020901 GCF_001194135.2 Octopus bimaculoides | reverse complement strand
GAGGAGGGGAGGAGGAAGAGGAGGGGAGGATGATGATAAGGACGACGCTGCCGCCGCTAAAGCCAATGCTGCTGCCGCCTTCGGAGCTGCTGCTCCTACCATTACTACTACTACTACTACTAATGCAATAACAATTGCAACATCATAAGTCTCTGTCCCAAAGATTAATACTAGCAACAACAACAACGACAACAACACGAGTGCAGCGATTACAACAAAAGCAACATCGACAACAACGAAACTGTGACTGCAAGAGCAACAACAACAACAACAATGGAGGAAGAATAATAGTATTAGCATGGAAAGCGAATAGAACTGGAGCAACAACACAAGTGGCAGCAATAACGACAACAACAACAACAACAACAAGCAGAAGAGTAAAATTAACAGCAGCAGCAGCAAAAGCAGCAGTAGGGGCAGTAGCAGCAGGAACAGCAGCAGCTACGACCATCGTCATTCAGAATTACGAATTGAGAAAACATGCAAAAATGAAGCAAATATCAAAACCGAAATCCAACAATGTAGGAAAAGCGAAATAAAATGAATAAAATAAAAATAGACAAATATAATAATAATAATAATAATAATAATAATAATAAAAATAATAATAATAATAATAATAATAATAAAAATAAAAAGAAAAAGAAGAAGCTTGTACAAAGCTTGAAGAACATTTCGCGTGTGATTCAGTGAATTTCAATAGACATTTAATTGCTAACTCGAAATTGCATATTTGTTCATCAATTTGTGATAATAAGGCCATTTAGATGTGGGACGTTTCATTTTTGTGATGCTTCTCTATATTGCATTTGCTCTCTCACTCACTCTCTCTCTCTCCCTCTCTCTCTTTCTCTCTCTCTCTCTCTCTCTCTCTCACTCTTTCTTCCCCCGTCTTTCTTCTCTCTCGTTTTCTCTCTTGCTCTAGCGCTTTTCTGTCTATCTCTCTTCCACTCTATCCCACATTCAATCTCCCTGCTGTCTCCCTTTCTGACTCTACTCTCTCTCTCTTTCTCTCTAATCACTAAATGTTATATTATTCTCCTCTATTTGTATACATCAATACATCACACTTTCTGTACATCAATCTGTCTCTGCCGACCCTGCATATGCGTGTGTGCGTGTGCGCTTGTGTATGCATATGTGTGTATGTATGCATGCATGTTTTATATATATATATATATATATATATATACATATCGTGCATATACATGTATGTATTATGTATATATGGGTGAATGAATATATATATGCATATATATTTCTATGTATGCATATGCATATAAAGGTATAGATATATGTGAAGATACTGAGGAAGTAGAATACGATAGTTGCCAGCCAGTCAGGCCGACAGACACACAGACAGACAAACAGACGTATGGACAGACAGACGAATATATATATATATATATATATATATATATATATATATTACAAACTGTTTGCTCATGAGATGAAAAATACAAATAGAATATTCATTTCTACGTGTGTAGATGCGTGGGAGGGGGGGTGCGTGGAGGAGCAGGAGGAGGAGGGGTTGAAAGTTTGTGGAATCGTGACTTTTTTGCGAACTTGGAGAAGAGGTTTTTACAATATAAGCCATATGGATGAGATTCCTGTGAATACGTCCAGCAGATATGAAATAACAACTGGCAGGACAATCGTCGATTTAAATCCACTGACAAGGCTTTGGTCGGCCGGAGGCTATGGTACAGGATGCTCGGTGAAGGTGCTACGTTGTGGGATTGAATCCATAGTTATGTGGTTGAGAAGTGAAGTTCTCACCACACAGCCACAACAGTTGCGCCTGCGTGTGTGGAAAGATGGAGCTGTATGCGCAAGTATTGGAATTGGGTCTGGTAATTTGTAGCATGTTCTACAAAACGCTAAATTGGTTGATCAAAGAGTCTATAGTTGTACGTACGAAGACACAGAAACAGTGAGAGAGAGAGAGAGGAGGGAAGAGAGACAGAGAGAGAAACAGACAGACAGCGAGAGAATGAGAGATGAAGAAAGAGAGGGAAAGAGGACATGGCTAGAATTCAGAAGTGAGACGTTTGATGTATGAGATCGGTTTAGGAAAACATGGAGAGAGAGAGAAAGATGGAAGGCGAACAGTGATAGTTTGTACGAGAGTGTGTTAATAAATAAGGGGGAAAAGTGTATGAGTAGATAAGCGCTAGTAATATAGAACATGATACATCGTTGTTGCTCGATTGGAACGAGGAAATTATTTAGAAATTTAAACAGCAAATTTAATTTGTAGTCTGGAGTCAAAGAGCAGTAAAATTTGCTTTTATTACGTTCGGAAAGAAACATCAGACTGAAGGAAAATTATTCTGATTGCTTACATTTGAAATCTCACAAAGGATGCTTAAATATACTTTAGCTTTTATTTTAAACGTGCTGTTGTGTTTATAACGTTAAGGGGGGAAATTCATTTATATATATATATATATATATATATATATATATGCATACATACATACATACATATATACATACATACATATATATATATATATATATCTATATATATATATATATATATATATATCTTCTTTTGTTCTTGTACTTGTTTCAGTCATTCGACTACATCCATGCAAGGGCACCACGTTTAGTCGAGGAAATCGACCTCAGGACCTATTCTTTGTAAGCCTAGAACTTATTCTATCAAATCTTTTGTCGAACCGCTAAGTTACGGGGATAAACATATGCACACATATACAAATGTAATTGACGTCGATAAAATTGACTTAGCCACTCCCTTAGTTTTGACAAGTGATCGCAGAGTGGCCCTTTCGCAATGGTACGTTTCTTCACCAGTTGCTGCCCCCTTACTTGAAACTTATTCCCTAAGGAGCGAAATGCGAACCTAAGACACGGGCTGAAGGTACGAAAGTTTTTCCAATATGGCGATCACCATCAGAAAAGATTGCTATTTGTGTAAGAAGCTCTGATCGTTTCTGCGTAGAGCGAAGTATCTCTGATATTTCACATTTACTTTCAAGAGAAAAGTTTATTTAGATTGTTGTAGATATTCAGTATTTACGTTTAAATAATCAATTGAGATGTTTTTCAATTTACATTTACACAATTCTGCATATCTCTCTCCTACACCCCTCTCTTTCTCCATCTCTCTCTCCTTCTCTCTCTCTATATATATATATCATCCAACTGTTTTATCTTCTTTGTGACTCACGACTTTAATTAGGTTTGCAATGACTGATTCTACCGAAGAAACGGCCGACCGGCTGCGAAAATAACAATAGTAGCGATGCCCTCTCTATACGATCGATCAGGATGCTAGACACAGCAGTCAAGATACACTTAAAACGTACATCAGCATCTGAAAATAAAAGCAGCTGTTGGACAGTGTAATGATATAGGCTCCTAAAATCCCTTCTATATTGCTACATGTCTATACATTTACCAACCGATCTCTCTCTCTCTCTTTCTCTCTCTCTTTCACTCTTTCTCTCTCTCTTTCACTCTTTCTCTCTTTCACACTCTGCTTATGTGTATGTGTGTGTGTGTGTGTGTGTGTGTGTCTGTGTGTCTGTGTCTGTGTGTGTGTGTGTGTATATATATAAAATTAGAAATATTACATTTCTAAATCTTTCAGAGAGGTTTATACAGTAATGATACGATAAAGTGATAGTTTGTTGCCAACTTAATGTGGCAGTCCCATGAAAGGGAAGAATGCTACTGCTATTTAGCCCCAGGAAACACCGCATCCAGTTGGCTATGTGACACCAGCGTTCTCTGTCCGTATGCTTTCAAAGAGGTGAGATAAGCACCTCCACCCAGCAAAGCCAGCATCCAGAAACTAATTTCAGAGTCATTGCTCACCATCCTCCCCAGTGCATCTACGCTTCCTTGGAATGCACATTCTAATTTAAAGGTCGCAGTTGCTAAAGCCTCTTAATAAATTAATGTTTAATAAATTAATGTTTAATAAATTAATGTTTAATAAATTAATGTTTAATAAATTAATGTTTCGACAAGGAAACTCCAGGTAGCTATAGATCACCAGGCTTTTTGTGGCTTTCATAATGATATACCTTTAATTTCTTCACTCATCGAGTGCTATACGGCTGGTTGGAAATTGTACCACACAGCACAAAACACTCCACCACATACATATTGTATTTATGTATGTATTTCTCCATCTTTGTCTTTATCAGTCAATTTATGTATCAAGCTGTTTGTCTCAAATTATTTCAAGCAGTGAGAGAACACAGTTTTCTTAAAGATCGAAATATCTTCTCATAAATGAGTACAACAAAGCACAGATATGCAGGCTGCCTTTCGTTTCATTTTCCTTTTCAGGAAGATATATAATTATTTACTGTAATTTGTCTGTCTGCCTACTTGAGTATCTATCTATCTATCTATCTATCTATCTATCTATCTATCTATCTCTCTCTCTCTCTCTCTCTCTATATATATATATATATATATATATATATATATATATATATATATATAT
>NC_069003.1:1015285-1016008 GCF_001194135.2 Octopus bimaculoides | reverse complement strand
CTCTCTCTCTCTCTCTCTCTCTCTCTCTCTCTCTCTCTCTCTCTCATACATACGCATTACCCTCTCACGTAGCTACCTATATTAGTAGACAAAATAAAACTTTCTCCCTCTTTGCCTCCTACTCCATCTCTCTCACTCTCTCCTCTCCAAATACACATATCACTTTGAGCAAGCAATCATACTTGCACTTTGTCCTATTTCTCTCACAACGTACACTCAGATACATGAATGTATATATATACACCTATACACACACATCATCTTGATTATACATTTAAATATACGATTACAAACACAGCAGGAAATATATGATTAAATACACAGCATGAACGCATTATGTACATATATAAATATATACGTGTGTATACATATATATGTATATTCATATACACATATGCATTAGTAGACGAGGACCTTGTACGCATAAATATATTTTCATACAACCATGTGGATTAAAATCATTTATACGTACATAACAACACGTGTTCGTATATACATGTCTGTAACACATACAAGCAAGTTAACTGTCATATATATTGATGGTTTAAAGATAGATATCTGTATGTTGAGATGTAATAACACCTAGTGCTATATTGAGTTACAAACATATACAGGCAACACCCATACATACAGACGCACGCCTGCATTTATATATCACCAATGCACACAAATATACATACATATATATATATATATATATATCTAGAGAGGGATATATATATA
>NC_069003.1:1008018-1013821 GCF_001194135.2 Octopus bimaculoides | reverse complement strand
CTCTCTCTCTCTCTCTCTCTCTCTCTCTCTCTCTCTCTCTCTCCCACTGTCTATCTCGTCCTCTGTCATTTCCTTGCTCTGTTTCTGTCTGTCTCTCTCTCTCTCTCTTTCTCTCTTCACCTGTCTGTTTCTGTCACTCTTTCTCTCTCTTTAGCTCTCTCTCCTTTATTCTCTCTCTCTCACACACACTCTCTCTGTCTCTCTCTCTCTCTCTCTCTCTTTGACTCTCTCTCCCCTCTCCACCTGCCGGAACATCAGCAGCGCCAATCAACAAAACAAACAACGAATCTGACAAACTGACAAACAATAATACACAAAAACAACAACAACAGCAACAGCAACAACAACAACAACGTATAATTGCCCTGTTTCTTTTGGGGCGCGAATCTACACATAATGATGTACATATTTGCAGAGCGTGCAACTGCATACAAACTGCAGTTTGATTGCATTCGCGTGCATTACTTCATTTAGTGATCTTGCCATAATTTCTCCAAACTCTTTACCAACGCTCTTCGTTTTTCTCTCCACTTCAGATGCTTCGCTCTCTTCCTCTCCGACTTTCCCCCATCTCCCCCTCTCTCTCTCTCCTTCTCCCTCTCTCCCGCCTCTTCCTTCACAGCACACTCACAAACTATTCATTCCGTCGGTCGGTGGTGGTGGCATGGGTGGACGGGTGGACAGTCGAAATAGGTGGAAGGGATCGGGGTTGAAAGGTGGGGAAGGTAGGGGTAGGATGCATCGATGTGCATTTATCAATCATCAGCTTATTGAACAGCCCATTGTGGCTCCGTTGTACAGGCTGCTCTGCATATCATCCGAGCTTGCCTGTCTGCCTGACTGCCTGCCTACCTGTCTGCCTGACTGCCTGCCTCTTCTTCCTTCCTGCCTACCTGCCTATCGCTCCTGCCTTCCTGTCTACCTCTCCGTTTACCTACCTACCTGCCTACCTCACCGCCAAACCACTCGCCTACCTGTCACCTGCCTTCGCCACCCGCATGCCTACCCCCCACCAACCTGCTTGCCTGCCCGCTTTGCAGTCTCCCTATCTGCCCGTCTGCCCGTCTGCCCGCCTGCCTGCCAATGTCTCTACCAGCCTTCTAGTCCTGCCATTCTGTAGAGTAGAGTAATGTGGGATACTTTTGTGTTGTCTAACACAATGTAGCGCACTTTAATATTTTGTTGTGAAGGTGGCGAGCTGGCAGAAACGTTAACACGCTGGGCTTAATTCTTAGCGTTATTTCGTCTGTCTTTACGTCATGAGTTCAAATTCCGCCGAGGTAGACTTTGCCTTTCATACTTTCGGAATCGATAAATTAAGTATCAGTAACTCGATATGAACTTAAAGAAGGGAATGAAATTTATGCTCTGATGGGAGTTGTGTTAAAAAAAAAAACAATAAAACAGGGATGGACATATATCACATCTCAAAGATGAAGACAAACTTGTGAAGAAGAAAAGTATTGGTCCAAATTCATGAAAGAGAGAGACAGAGAGAGAAAGAGATTATCTTGCTGCAAGAAAGTACTGGATTGAATGAGGATGTCGAGAATTTTAGTTTGATAGTAAATGCATATAATAAAGGTAGGTACATATGTAGTTATGGAGGGGTGTGGCCTAGTGGTCAGCCGTGTTATTCTAACGATCACACGATCGTAGCTTCGATTTCTGTCCAGACTGGTATATATATATATATGGTGTTCTTGAGTAAGACATTTCATTTCACGTTGCCCCGATCCACTCAGCTGTACATGGGTGCATTAGGTTCCGATCAGAGGGGACCGTTGGCCGGCTCACCTAGTCTGAGGTTTCGTATCATTTGAAAGTTAAAACGATGCAAAGTGCATCGTGACCAGCGATGTATAAGAACAACCGGTAGTCTGATCGATCCCATGATATACCTATGTCTGTCCGCACTTGTTTATGTACGACTATGTGCATGCATGTACATGTCTTTTATCGAAGGAAAACAATAGAAAAAATACAAACGACTAAAACAAAGCCTCGGAAATACGATAAACCGGTGCTTTCAAACAGATCTACTTTGTGCTATATACACCCTTTAAGTTGCTCAAACATTCTATTCTCCTTTTCTTCTTTCCCATTTTATGACACTCTCATTCATTCTCCCACTTTTCCTTCCCTTTCTCTCTCTCTCTCTCTCTCTCTCTCCCTCTCTCCCTCTCGCTTTCATTCTCTCTCTCTCTCTGTCTCTCTCTTTTCCTTTCTCGCCACCATGAATTCAGTGATACCATGCTTGGCTGCTCCTTTGGAGAACAAAACCGACGACCAAAAATGCATGATACAAAAAAAAAACAAATATTAGAAAGTAAAATTGAATAAATTGAAGAACAAAATGAAAAAAAAATATTAAAACAATATTAACAATTATGATAATTATAATTATACTAAAATAATAATTGTGTTTTGTACAGATGGACAGGAACATCAATAAATAGCAACTACAGCATAAATAATAAAGTTAACAATAATACTAAAAATATTAATAATAATAACATCAACAAAAGGAAAAAATAATAATAATAATAATAATAATAATAATAATAATAATAATAATAATAATGATGGCAACACCGATATTGACGACAACAATTAATAATGATAATAATAATGTTAATAATAATAACAATAATGTTTCAGACTACGTAAATGATTAACTATTATCGATCTTCGATATTGGATTTCCAATCAGGTTATATGTAGTTCTGTGAAACATGATAGTATGTTATTAAATAGCACCACCACCACCACCACCACCATTACCATAACCACCACCGCCACCACCACCACCATCACTACCACATCCACCTTCACATGCGTGTGTATGCAGACTGTATATGTGTTTTTGTATGTACGTGTGTGTGTTTGTGTGTGAGTTTGTTTGTGTGTGAGATAATTGTGTGTGCATCTATGAATGAATGTTGGTGTGTTTATGTATATTCGTAAGGATATGTGTGTGTATTTGGGGGAAATACGTGTTTTGTGTGACAAACGTGTATAAAAATCTACGCGCACGCTTGTGTATAAGTGTATGGTCTGTGTATGTGTGTATATGTGACATTCGTGTGTACGTCTATATATGTATTGATGTGTTTCTTTGTGTGCATTCGTGAATATATAATCGCGTACATACATACGTAGGTACATACATATATATATATATATATATATATATATATAGAGAGAGAGAGAGAGAGAGAGAGAGATTTGTATATATATGTGTGTTTCTCTGTATGTATATATGCACAAGCGAGTGTATATATGTATGCATAAATGATATTTCAGTGTACGCGTGCGTACCTGTGTGTGTGTCTCCGTATATCTGTGTGTGTGTCTGTGTGTGTGTGTGCGAGCGCATCTACATGCACATCTATTCATGGATGTATGAACGTTTGACATCCATGTGTACATGTGACGTACATACGTATATTTTACTTGCATCTGCGTTACTTTAGCGGGTCTTTCTGCATGTGTGTGTGTGCGTGTGTGCGTATGCAGTTGTGAATTTTCAATCACTATTGGTTGTTCTGCTTGTGTGTGTGTGTGTGTGTGACTATTTTGCTATCTGAGTGCGCGATTTGGTGTGTATCTATGTTAGTCTGTATCTATGTTAGTCTGTTCATAAATGTGCTAATGCATTTCTTTCAACGGGAATTGAATGTTGTTGTTATTGTTCTTGTTGTTGTTTAGGCCCGGAATAATACACAGATCAATTAGATAGATCGAAGGCACTCTTCCCGTGACCATCTCTTATATTTCTGTGCAGGGAAGAGAACACCACATTATACAATTCGATCTTTTAAATGCCTCGGATGTGAGCTGAGGCCATTTGGCCACTAATGCTAGCCGTGCAGTCGTCGTTTAAGCGGTTCCATCTTTAACTCTCTTTAGTGGATGTATTGCAGGATCGTGCCTGCGTATCGGTTCTGTATGTGTATGTGTGTGAGTATGTGCAACAAATATGTGTGTATATGCATGCATTTTCATTTTTTGCGCGTGAGTTGTGGGGTAGATATGAATGTAATAGCCTATGTATATCTGTGTCAGTGATTTCGTTCTGGCTATGTTGAATTGTGTTTCATAATGTTGTATAGAGTGTCGTCTGCCTATATGGATGTCAGTCATTTATGTAAGTGCATATGCGCATGTGCATAATTGTGTGCAGCAAAAATTTATTTTGCAGGCATATATTTGTGTCATGGTGTAATGTAGTAGTACATATTATCGCATGTAGTCGTACATATTTTGAATTATATCACACGTAAGCCTATCATTATATATTGGAGATCATTTTGTGTGTAAATGTATACGCACGCACACATAGAGTGAGGCAGAAGTAGATAGATTCAGAGGTAAAGTCATAAAGCGTATGGATATATATATATATATATATATATATATATATATATATATATATATATATACATATACATATATGTGTGTGTGTGAGTGTGTTAAATAAAAGGAGACAACAATGCCAAGCCGGTGTGGAATTTCAGGACATTTATAAAGAGAAAGTTAGTTTTTCACCTGTTTCTGAGATATTAGGGATATCTCTTCATCAGAGACGATGTGAGGTGGTTAAATAGAGGGAAAGATTAGAATTCAGTGTAAGGAGTTATTTTAGACAAGGAAGGAAATAAGGAGTGTGTAGGGAAATAGGAGAATGAATGCAGAAAGAAAAAGAAAAATATATAAAGATGTTATAGTTTCCGTACATTTTCCAAGGAAAGGGGTGTGTGTAAGTGGTAGAAATGATTCTTGTCCGTGGTGTGTAAATTTCAACAGGATTTCATATTTTGTCATTGCATATAGAAAATGTGAAGACGTACAGACATGGACACACACTTACATATATGTATATACATACCCTCACGTGTACATGTATGTATGTACTTGTAAAAATGATCATAATGGTGATGCTGATATTTAATTTCATAATCTCGTTAATCGAGGTTTCATGCATCTGCGATCCTAAGCGGCACGAAAGTCGAGTCGTTTAGACAAAAATATTCAGTGAAAACGAACACTACATTATGCACCATATATTGCGTACGCTCAAGCTGTTTCGCTGTGTGCACATACGTGTAGCTGCGCGTAATTGTATCATTATGGCGTGCATCTAAAATATCTTGTGATCCTGCAGTAAATAAGAACTAAAAGAAAACATCTCTCTACTAGTTTTTAGTTTCTGTTTTTATTTGGCACTTTTCATGAAACCTTATTAGTTCTATGTGGTCTGTTTGGAACAATAATATTCCTTAAATCCATTAACTCTTTGAGACCTTCTTGGTGTCATCTTTTCTGTGATGTGGTTATTTGTTATTAGCGTTCTGGTGGCTAACTCAACTCCTTTATTGGATTTTTCATATTCTATTATTGTCGCTGTGCTGTTTATGTGGAACAATAAAGTTCCTAGGCTCCTTCACATTTCGAGAACTTCGCAGCTGAAAGAAGATATTAGCTTTCTTTATTAATGTTGTTTTGTTCCATTTTTTTGTCATTAAGTTTCTTGGGATAAATGTTGCTTTTGAAGGTGTTTTTTTATCACTAAAGGTTCTTGTTTTTCTTGGTCATTTTTTTTTTATGTTTCCTGATAACGTAGGGATTATTAAAGAATCAGGCGATTACCTCAGTTTGTCACAAGAATACACTTTGACTTTTGTATGCGTTGGAAATGAAATATGATGTATGCTGTACAGTAAAGCCGGAGCTATGAAAGTTATTTTTTAATAATAATGAAAGTAATAATAATATATACATAAATCTGTTTATATATATA
>NC_069003.1:996048-1006921 GCF_001194135.2 Octopus bimaculoides | reverse complement strand
ATATATATATATATATATACAGAAAAGGAGAGAGAGAGTGAGAGGTTTCAGGAAACATGATTTTGTGGCAGATAAAACGGTGTAATAGCGATGCTGATCATTCAATATTTGGCGTTCGATACATGAATGACGTCTTCAGCAGCATTTATTTTTGGCAAGAAGCTTTAATGCGTAACAGTAAACTGTAGTCTTTGGGAGTGGAAGGGTTAAATACGGCGCTACACAGCGCTAGCACTGTATCAACTATCTTATGGTTTGAGGCAGTAATGGAAACGTATACGCATATACATACATGCACATATATATATATTACATATATGCGTGTGTGTGTTGATGTGAAAACGGCTTAGCATCCATAACTATGAAATTGCACGTATGTATTCATGTGTGTGCATTTCGCTGTCGATCTTTATTTAACGCAGACGCATACATGCATACGCACCTATATCGTGTGTCTGGTAAAGCCGGACTTACGTAAATTATAGTGATTTAAGGATGCGATTGATGTGGATTATCCTTAGAAGTTAAAGTCAAAATATCTGTAGGGTACCCTTATCATGTCCTACTACATCCTAGCTCTTTCAGTAGTAAGTTGATGCCACAAGTTTCTTCTAGCTACAGTTTCTCGGAACTCTTCTCTTTGGCTACACCCGTGTAAATTTTGAAATTGAGTGAAAATCTTAAAATTTGGTGTATTGATGTAATTTTGCATACTATTTCTCAAGGGCTAATTCACGTTTATCAGAAAACCTTTTTTAAAAAGTTACAAAGGTTTAAATTTTGATAATCTTTACCAAGAGGGAAAGCAGGATTTGGAAGCTGTTTCTTATTTGTGTGTGTGTGTGACTGCACGTGTTGTTAACATTCCGAGAATAGATCGGGTCTTAATATGAAACTGTAAGCAAATGAACCATTTGTGGAATTCTGTTTTACGCACGCCATAGAAGCCCTCATAACTTTTATAGTTTTTGTAATTTTCAGAAAATTTTTGGGAATTTTTTTCTACATCGGGGAATTCATACGATTATGCAAAAAGCAAAAATAATTAGTGCATGATTTAAGGCCTATTTAGCTGTTATTTTTAGCACATCTCAGAACCACCTCATACGTCATGTGTTTTAAGCATTGAATAATCGAAAAATGACCAAAACAAAACTAGAAATCAAAGCATATTTTGTAGTTTTAAGCATTTAATATGCATTTAATTCACACGATGGAAAGGATCCCTGAAAGGTCAAAGATGTGTGATGAAAGATGCCCTGTCAACGTACATAAGATAAAATATGAAAAAAATAAGAAAAATAATAAACGAGGAAAGAACGAATATGTAGTGCGTGTGTTTATTTGGCAAGAAAAAAATGACCATCCCGAAATATAACATTATTTGTTTCAACTCACGATTCCACATCAGGAATCCAGGAATCTTGCTAAACATATTCGTAAAGGTGTATATCAGCATGTATGTATGTGTGTGTATGAACATATAGATAGATATATTGATACACACATATAAGTATCTATGTATCTTTACATGCGCACATCCAAGTATTTATGCAAGCTCCAGCATGGACGCAGTCAAATGACTGAAACAAATTAAAGAATGAAAGAATAAAAGAATTCACAGACCCCCCACCCCACCCCCACCCCACCCCACACACCTACATAAGTATGAATGTATATATATGCGGCGTAGTTATATACGCATTGTGCTTTCGGGGTATGTAATTTTTGAAATATTTTACGCTAGGAAGTACTGATATAATGAGAGTTCGGGTTAAAAGAAGAATAACATGAAGAAGAAATAACAAGGAAATAATTTTCAAATTATTGCATCTGACATATGTTATATATATATATATATATATATATATATATATATATATATATATATCCACATACATATATGTGTGCGCGTGTGTGTGTGTGTGTGTGTGCTGCAAAGTTTTACAGATGAAACGTTAATAGGATACTTGTACATATATGTATAGATAGATAGATAGATAGGTAGATATATACATATATATATCTCCCTATCTATCTGTGTTTATGCGTGTATGTTATATTACTTTCGTTGCATTCAAAGCCGACGTATTTCCAATTGTTATTTATTGCATGATACAGATGTGTAGTTATACGTTCTTTGATTTAATACTTACCATTAGGATCGTTTCAACGCACAAGAAAATTGGCACTTCCAAATAACTACTCAACACTAAAACAATTCTGGGGTTAAATCTCAAAATAAAAGTACACAAATCTATCTCTACATGTATGTATGTGTGTTTTTAAAAGATACATACATGTTTAAATATACAAGCATGTGTATTAGATGTATGTCTAAATAATAGCATTACTTAGTTTAAAAGCAAATATATAATGATGATTAAATGTTAATCTTGTTTCATTTAAGCATATACTATTGCAATTATACACAGGTAAGAAAAGATAGTTTTCTTCTTTAAATGATGTGAATTTAAAAGCGATAATTAAAATTCCTTTAAAGCAATTTTTGGCAGAATAAATAAAATCCAAAAACTAAATGTCACGTTTTTTGTAACATTTGAACCGCAACAGATACTTTAACTTTCGAAATAATATTGTAAGACAAGCTCGTGATAATTATTTTAATTAGAAGCACTTGTGATGATTAAGTGAGAAAAGGTTACCATCGGAGAATCGATCCTGTGCTGTCTCAGCTGACAAACTGAAATGAACTCGTCGACCTGTAATCTTTGAGGCAGGCTACTTGGTTATCGTGCTCAGCATCCTGTTAATACAGATCAGTGTTCCGCAACCGGTATGCCGCGGCACACTGGTGTGCCACGCGACGTTGCTAGGCGTGCTGCAGTGTAACCTGAATATGATTATTTTTTCCTATACTTTTGATTTTATTTCAAGTTCATGTGTGCCACCGAATTTTGAAAAGAATTTAAGTGCTCCGTAAGTGAAAAAAGGTTGTGGAGCATTGATCTAGATAAGTCCAACAGACACTGGTGGCTATTTCAAAAGTAACAGGACAAAAACCAGTGAAATACGATGTAATTATAGATTTATTATTTGTCTTTGGAGGATAGGAATATTTTCAACGTCGATATTTGAGTGAATTCTACGATTCTATAGCACAGATCTTGTATTCCATAAGATAACTTTTATTCTGATTCTTAATATCTTCTTGCAGATTCGAACGTGAATATGCTAATCGCTACTGTGATCCGACTTTGGAGAAGAACTTTTCTTTCAGAAGAATTCGTGAACATAAAGAGAAAAGAAAGCATATCCAGGTTCGAATCTTCCTGGAAGATATAAAGAATGAATAAACACATCATTGTTTTTATTCTCACCCTTCAAGAAGCACATGACGGATTATTACAAAAAGATAGCTCAACAATGCCTTATGGATTTTATTATACTTTGAGAAATGTCGGCTCCCTAAACGAATATATTACAACCATATGTCTATATTCCGTTCCATCGACAAATCTCAGTATATTTCGTCGAAGAAAATAATTATAAGTTAAACATTCTTAAACTAAGTGACTTCAATTTTCTGTGTCCTTATTAACAGTGAAAATTTCATTAGGCTAATTGAAACTTTCGTTTTATAACTAGCAACATTGAAAGAGCAAAAATTCAATTTCTGTTCAGATATAGTTTGAAAGTAAAGTGATTTAATGAACGGAAATAATTAGACATTTAATCATCGGTATACTCGTGTTTTTAATCTGAGACGTGACTGCATACACAAGAACACACACACACATACACATATATATACATATATATATACATATATATACATATATATACATATATATATATATATATATATATATATATATATATATATATATATATATATATATATATATATATATATATATATACTTTATACGTACGTTCATACGTGCATATAATACCTACAGATACCTTGATATTTTTGCAGATATACATAGAAAATAATATATATAAGCATGCGCACACACGCTCATATGAGTATGTGTAGATATTTGTCTATGAATGTGAGTATTACTAGTTATAGATAGATATTAATTTAGATAATCACTCACGTACATATAATATGTGTGTGTGTGCATGTACATGTATACACACACACACACACATCTTAATGTGAGACAAGAGTTATGTAGGGCATAGCTTCTTAAATCTTTATCATTTTTGTCATGAGCAAGATGGTATTCTACTCTTTCCATAACGAAGATATTTTAGTCTCTTTCAAATAGCGGTTGATGCATAGAACGATGATTTCCCATAGCTCTTCAGCTCTGTATCTTGGCACCTCTGTTGCTATGCAATCCTTTCCTGGAACTGTTTCTGCTTTCTTCTTCTTGGGGTCATTCTCAACTTCACTGATCCGAATAGGTGACATTTTTTCCAACATTTGCGACGATGAAGGATCGATCTTCACTGATGTTTTTTTTTAAAGGCCGATGTAGTAAGGTTTGTCTTACCATGGCAGCAGCAAGAAGGCTTTACGTTGTGAACAGTCCATTCAGGCAGCAATCTGGAAGGAGATGGACCTGGACAGTTCCAAACATACAGTGCCTAAAATGAAATTCACTGGATCACATACTTCAAATAATGTATACTCCAGGGCGTGTTAGTGATAGTGACAAACATACCTATCTGCATATGTATGTGTGTATATATATATATATATATATATATATATATATATATATATATATTATATACACACATATGTATGTAAATATGTATATTTATACTATATATATATAAGTATGTATGTATGTACATATGTGTGTGTGCATGTGTGTGTGTGCGTGCGTGTGTGTGTGTGTGTACATACACTCACAGGCACACACTCACAGATAGGAACACACACACACATATAATTATAATCTTGTGTGCAAAGTGTAATCTATTTTTACCTCCAATCAATTCTTCATCGAAAACGGAAGAAACAATAATAACAAAACGAAATGGAACGAAATCGAATAAAACAACAAATACAAAACAAAAGAAATGCAATCAAGTTAAATAATCCCACCCACAGACTCCACAAACATTACACTAACACATGAGAATCGTGCCAAGAGGAGAACCCCTGCAACACCCCGTCCTAGAACACAATAAATCAATAGAAAGCAACGGAACAGTGGATGTCTATTAATAAACCTTCGCTGGACGTTTTATCAAGAAGCAGGTCTTTATGCGGAAGCACAATTCTTTCTGCCGTCCAAACTTCGTTTTTTGCTGTTGCTTTGATGTTTCTACTCCAGGCATTATTTTGCTGACGTCAGCCTTACTTAATATGGGAAACACACACATCAATACATGTCTATTGGTTTCAATTGAATGCACAAGGCCAGCAAATTCGGGGAAGGGATTAAGACGTTTCATCGATCCCCAGTGTTTAACTGGTACTTACTTTATTGACCACGAAAGAATGAAAAAAATCAACGTCGACATCGGCGGAATATGAACTCAGAAAGTAAAGACGACGGACAAAATGCCGCCAAGCATCTTGCCCAGCGTGCTAACGATTCTGCCAGCACACCGCCATATTAATACATATGTGTGTGTGTGTATAGGTTTCAAATTATGGTACAAGGCCAGCAATGTTGGAGTAGGAGTAAGTCGATTTCATTGAGGTCGTTGTTCACCTGGTACTTGTTTTATCTACCGCGAAAGGATAAAAATCAAAGAATTCGGTAAAATTTGAACCCAGAACGTAACAACAGACGAAATACCACTACTCATTTTGTCCGACTGTCTAATGATTCCGCCAGCTTACTGCCTCCTCATTAATACATACATACATACATACATACATAGAAATGAGAAAATGCTTGATTTTGTAGGCTTCTGCATATATTTGCGTTGGTGTGTATTTTTTTTATTGAGGTATTTATAGAAAATTGCATTCTGTGCCAACAGCTCGCCAGCAAATATATATGTAATCTTTATAACAATTTCTCTCGTTGGTATAAAGCCAGAATGTTTGTTTGGTTTTGTCTTTTATTTTTGCTGTAAATTTCGTTGGGTCAATAGCATCGATCAAAGTACCACCAACTGGTACAGATTTTATTAATCGGTCGATCACTTGGAGATTAACCCGAATGCGAAGTCGACTTTATTTGAGAACATATAAAAATAAGAGACATAATAAAACGAACCTTAAGTTCATGCTAGTTTTTCGTCACAAATGAACGGAGTGCGCCTATATTGTCGCTTGATGTGCTAGATCTAGTAGCCAAAACATTGCTTCGTCAAGCTTTATTCTTTTCACACACACACACACACACACACACACACACACACATATATATATATGGTAAGGGCCTGTTGTTCAGGAGCAGCAACAATCACAACTATTCTTGGTCTCAAGAAAGACTTAAGAATATATGCTTGATTGATGGACCTAATAGAAGTGACCACAAAACCTTTTTTAAATTGTCCAAAATAAAAAAAAAAGAAGAACGCCATCTAGAATATCTTGCAACAGGTACGAAAGCCATACAAAGCAGATGGAATAGTCGACTAGCATATCTTTGAACTATAGCCCTGCTCGTTCATGGCTGATCTAATGAATGAACAATATTAAGAGCTTCGAGTAAAAACTTCAGTTCAATACGTATGTGAAATGTGAGGCGGTTGTATGGAGAATATAAGCAGGCAATTCGTCTAAATATTCATTTAGGTAATCTGAGACAACTCGGGTAGACATTCTCGATCAGGGTTCACATGGGGCTTATAACAGCCAACAATAACACGTGTATTTTTTTTTTTTTGTCCCTCGTGAGAACCAAGAAAGAAACGCTACGTGTTCAGTCTTACCGCTAAAAATAACTGTAAAATATGTTTCAAACTTTCAACTTACCTTCTGACAACAAAAGAATACGCGAAACAATAAGATAACGAAGTGGAGGGCATAGAAAGCCCGAGAGAAACAAAGGCGATACAGGAAAAAAAAGTAAGAAAACCAATAACGAGAAGGAGAAACAATATTAAACTTTCCGAGGTGGGGTTGGTGTAGAGAGAGAGATAGAAGGACGAACGATACAAGTTATCATTTTATAAATTAATGAGATCCAAAACAGAAAGTGAATTTTAAGTATTACCGGAAACGAAGCAGTGAATAATTTGCGTTGGTGAGAAATGCTCAGGAATTTGGATTTAATGACTATAAGTTTCATAGATAAGAAGACGAATATAATAGAAATAGTTTGGAGAAAAGAATAAGGGGATGTAATGTGTATACACACACACGCACACACACACACACACTCATACTATACATACACTCTTACATATATAAATATAATCACACGTATACGTGCATATGTACGTACATATAGTTGTGTCACGCAATTTGTGTCTGTAAGCGAGTATTTGTATGTATACGCATGCCTGTATGCATGTAAGCCTGTATTTATACGTTTAGTGATATCCATATGCGTGTTCTAAGTACGTAAATGTATCTGTGTATATATGATATTTTTTTCTAAGCGTATGATTTAATTATATATTTATCATGTATTTTCTCTTTATAGTTTTCTTTATCAGATTCGTCCTGAAGTCTTTGAAAGTAAGACATTAAAAAATCCGGTTAAATATCTTCAAAGCCTCAACACATCGTAGAGAAGGTACACTAGTACTAAAAAAATGGATAACTTCAGTGATGGAAGAGAATTTAAATGACACCATTTCGCTTGCATATATCATAACACATCCTTCTATTTCGTTTCATCTTTCCACTCTTTAAAGACACATTCATTATTGTGTTGCAAGTAAAACAAACAAAGTTGAATAGAATTTTATATTGTGTTTCATGTAAAACGAATTTGGCAAAGGAAATGTTATCAGGAACTCAGAGAGCTAGAAGGTTTGGGATGAGTATGAGGTTTGTGTTGGTAAGAATGTGAAGTCAAAAATGGTGACATTCCTAAGGCAGTTTGTTATGTTGCAGCATCTCTAACTCGCAGGTTAAACTACATACAGAGAGTTAATGGAGAGATTTGAAGTGTGACTCAATATGGACAATAACAGGCCAGTGAAATACAAATGTAGGATAATGTATATATGCAATGTGTATGAATACATGTGGAGAATATTAAGCAATTCTGGTAGATATCCTACACTGCGTCATGTAGGTAATCTGAAGGAATTTGATTAGAAGATATACAGCAATATGATATGAGTTCTGTTCTTAGACACGATGACGCCATATGTCGGACCTTACCTTTCTTTTCGACCAAATCAGTGGCGTTAAGGGGGAAAATGTATTACATTAACTATTTTTAGATTTATGTAAATATGACCTTGCTTAGGCCTACCTCTGGGAGAGGAACATTCCAGATGAGAAAAACATGGTCAACCAGGACTAAAGGAATTCTTAGAGAAATTCTCTAAGCATCATCTTGTCAGCTATATCGAAACCTAAAAGAATGAGAGAGGAAGAGAGAATAGTTTAGTACAGTTTTGTACAGTGATGTAATCGTGAACTGAAATATGTAAAGAGATAACAGTTGGTTATGCGTGCATATTGAGACGTATTCTGTATTTTTCAATGATAAAAGTTTCTTTATTTAGACGTTCTTGTGCAGAGATTGTGTCAGCGTAAATAAAATGTGAAATGGCTGAAAAGGGCACGATGAGAATCGAAATCACGAAGCCAGCGTTCTCCCAAAATTACTGTGCAATATATATATATATATATATATATATATATATATATATATATGTATATACATATTTAGAACGCTAAACCCTCTGGGGCATACATCCTACACAATGTCGCAAATTATTTCACTCTTTTGTATTCCACCTTAACAGATGGTTTTGTAGAGTTTCTTCTCGGAAGGAAATATCTTACCTTCGCCTCAAGGATTTCCAAGAAAATACAACATACGGAGCTCAAAATTCCTGCGGCTTTAATCAAGTTAAATGTGTCCGTGGCTAATTTTTTTTTCTTTATGTGTTCATGGCTATGATTCCTGCTGTTGTTGTTGCAATTGTTGTATATGGCGCAGTAGGCACACCACCTTATGTTATATATATTTGGTCTCGGTATTAATCTAATTTTTCTAATGTAAATCAGTTAGGTTTTGTGTTGAGAAGGAATCCGTGTTCTGTGAAATAATGTCTTGTGTATTATTTTTTTTTCCTTTTCTTTCTTGAATTGAATAAGATTACGTTGCCAGCGGGCAGTGTCACTAATATGTATGTATGTATGTATGTATGTATGCATGTATGTATGTGTGTCTCTATATATATGTACGTACACGTTTCTCTTTGTGTGTATTTTTGTGAGTATATATACATAACTATGTATATATATACATACACACACACATATATATATATATATATATATATATATATATATATATATATATATATACAGAGAGAGAGAGATAGATAAACAGATGGAGAGTGAGGGAGAGAGAGATAAACAGATAGAGAGTGTGGGAGAGAGAGAGAGAGAAAGAGAGGGGTGCCCGCATATACACACTGGAATGCTTCCATACATATAGCGAGACAGACAAATATGTCATTATATACAGATAAAGATATATTTTGATATATTGTATATATTTGTATGACTGTCTGTCTCTGTATACATGTAGGTATATAAATGTATGTATATATGTATGTGTTTATGTATATAGATAGGTGTATGCGTGCGTGGCTGTGTGGAGGTACGTTGGTAAGGGGGTAGCGTGTAGCTTCCATGATCTGGCTAAGAGGGCAGCGTGTATCTATATTCCAGGAATGGAAAACTCAACCGTAAGAAATAATTATTTGTAACAGAGGCTCAGCCTCTGCCGTTGTAAAGCTCAGTTGATTACCATTTAGCTGAGTATTTGGCTGGTATAATACTTTATCAAACCCGAAAATATAAAAGCTAAAGTTAATCTTGGTGGCATTTGAACGCTGGACGCAAAAGACGTAAAAAGATTTTTTTTTAAATGACGGAACTTCGCTTTTTCATGTTTTGGGGCATTTTAAATACCATTCGAATACTGGCATTGATTCTTGTTTCTCTATGTCTCTCTCTCTCTCTCCCCTTTTCTCTCTTTCTCACTCTCACACTCTCTCTCTCTCTCTCTCTCCCTCTCTCTCTCTCTCTCTCTCTCTCTCTCTCTCTCTCTCTCTCTCTCTCTCTCTCTCTCTCTCTCTCTCTCTCTCTCTCTTTTATTCTCTCATCTTCTCTCAGCCCTTTAGGTTTCGCTATAGCTGACAAGACGATGCTTGAAAATCTCCCGCAAAGAGAGTCTCCTTTGAAATTTCCAAGAGAAACATAAGGCACGCATCTACGAAGTGATTAAGCCTCCGATCTACAATATCCCAAGGACTCACTGCTTTCTAACCCAGTGCATTATGATGCGGTTGTTATTTCTAGCAACTCGAGTGACCCTACAGTGGTACCCTCCATCTTGTGTTTTGCTGTTCCCGAAAACTGACAAGTAATTATTTCGAATCAACTTTGCGAGATTAGCGTAAAGCGGAACAAGTTAGTTAAATGTTACCTGTTAGTCAGCAGATATAAATGCTGAGTGATGCGAAATATATATATACGTGGGGAGGAAGGACGAGAAAGATGTGTGTGAGTGAGTGATTGTGTGTGAGTGTGAGTGTGAGAGAGAGAGAGTGAGAGACGGAGGGGGAGGGGGGCAGAAGGGAGGAAATGATAGCTGAAACAAAAGGTGGAACAGTGATCATATCTTTAACAAGTGAGTAAGTGAGTGAAGGCGGATACACACGCACACAAGATAAACATCGGCAGATAAAAGGTTTCTAGGCACACTGATAAACACAGGCGCATTAAAACGGAGTCGTGTGCGTGTGTGTGTGTGTGTGTGTGTGTGTGTGTGTGTGTGTGTGTGCG
>NC_069003.1:994377-995436 GCF_001194135.2 Octopus bimaculoides | reverse complement strand
ATATATATATATATATATAAATACCTAGATACACACACACACACATATGTATATGCGTACGTCCACATGCAGCTGTACGAATATTCAGATGAAAGAATATTCCTACACATAACCATGTGTAAGTATCCACTCACGCATACACACACCTCCAGAAACAGATATAAGAGATATAAGACAGACACTAACACACACACACACACACACACACACACACAGAGCCAAACATCGTTCAAGTTTTTTGTTATTATCAATAGACATTATAATCTTCTGTTTTATAAATCTGTTATGTCTTTGCGAGATAAAAGTATTTAGTTGATAATTACATAAACAGAACCGCTAATTTATTTTTAATCTTGCAGACTAATTAATCTGCAAAGAAATATGTAATTACAGAAATAATTAGTAGGAAAATTGGTCAATGTTTCAAATTACGCTGAAATAGCATATAATCACCTGCTGTGAATATACACTGTTAAATTTGTAGAACAACCATCGAATGTTTAAAGATGTCTGCTTCGGTTTTTTGTTTTTTTTTTTTTGTTTTTTTTTTAAATCTGGCTTTGAACATAATATTTGCATGTACTTTAAATTAATGTAAAATTGTGAGCTGCTTTATGGAACTAGTTGATATATATATATAACTAAAAACGTTGTTGTTGGCACTCCGTCGCTTACGACGACGACGAGGGTTCCAGTCGATCCGATCAACGGAACCGCCTGCTCGTGAAATTAACGTGCAAGTGGCTGAGCACTCCACAGACACGTGTACCCTTAACGTAGTTCTCGGGGGATATTCAGCGTGACACAGTGTGACAACGCTGACCCTTTGAATTACAGGCACAACAGAAACAAGAAAAGAGTGAGAGTGAGAGAAAGTTGTGGTGGAAGAGTACAGCAGGGTTCGCCACCATCCCCTGCCGGAGCCTCGTGGGGCTTTAGGTGTTTTAGCTCAATAAACACTCACAACGCCTGGGCTGGGAATCGAAACTGCGATCCTATGACCACGAGTCCGCTGCCCTAACCACTAGGCCATTGCGCCTCCACGGACTGAGATATATA
>NC_069003.1:990539-993911 GCF_001194135.2 Octopus bimaculoides | reverse complement strand
TATATATATATATATATATATATATATATATATACTTATATATATACATATATACATATGTGTGTTTGTATATATATATATATATGTATGTATACACACGCACACAAGTTAATTTATATATCGTTACCGGCAGTTTCGTGCCTGGAGACGAGCATTTACTACGATCGCCTGGTTGAGAGAATTTTCGTTGAGTGAGATGATGCATCGATAACCGCTATTACTGCTGCATCAACGAACGTACGGGATATCTCATCAACAGTCACCCCTTTCTGTGGCTTGCCTGAGGGGCATCTATCTCTAAATAACAATATCTGAAAGCTTACTGAATTAACAGAGATGATGTATATCGCCTCAGTACTATATCAAATGTACTGAGTTCTCGATACTTGGTCCCCATACTTATATACATATGTATATATACACACACATATATATGCATATATATACACACACATATTAATATATATATATATATATATATATATATATATATATATATATATGCACACACATATGTCTCTTGTTATTTCCATTTATATTAAAAGATTTACATTAAACTAAAAGACAATTCCATTCTTTGTATAAAGTTTGTATTTATCGTATAAAAACTGTGTTTAAATTACTCAGTGTTATTCGTATAAAAAAATAACACGTATATATTTTCAGTTATACACACGCGCATACACACGCATACACACTCATCCACACAACCTCAGACATATATACGTATGTTTATGTATATATGCAGATATGCATCCAAATATATGTTTATGTTTGTGTGTGCATGGATACATTATATGTGCATTTGTGATACAAGTAACATTCAGATTTATAATAATAAACCACTGCAAGCGAACATGCATATGTCTAAACAAGCATAGGTGCATACTAACACAACACTCATACGTGTATGCTGACACGAACACAATCGACAAATATTTGTATGATATATGTACGTGCGGGGGTATGTAGACGCGTGTGCATATATATATATATATATATATATATATTATATATACGTATATATTTAGGTATATATAATTGCATGCGATCTACATGACATTGCATTAGTCACATCAAAAACGAAGGAGTCACTTTTTTTCTTGTCTTCTAACGTATTTTCCCTGTTTTGTGGTTTGTATATTAAGCCGTTCGCGTGTTTGACAATCAGCAAGAAATCGTTTACGACTTAACTATGTGTTATGCTTTTCGTTGCTTTCTCCTTCTCCATAACTACCTCGTTAGCCCAGCCAATCAAATGCCGTATTTATTACAATAATTACTTCTTTTCACCTCCACTGCAATTGTTGTTGTTGTTGTTGTTGTTGTTTTATGATAATTTCATAGTTTTTTTTTTTATTTGAACTGTTTGTATTCGCGTTTATTTTTTCTTTTGTAACATGAATTTGTTTTCGTTGTTCTGCTTCTTGTTTTTACGTCATCAACGTTGTTCTTCTTTTCGTTATTGTTCTTGCTGTTGTTGTTGATAGAGATGGATGTAATGGCGGCTTGTTGGTGGCGGAGCCGAGCACGTTGTAAACATTCGCGAAGTAAGGTCTAATAAGGAATTGCTATTTATACATATTTGCATCTTCTATATATATAAATATATATATATATAAATATATATATATATTCCATCATATTTCGAATCGATAAAATGCTGGAATTTTGTCTTGCGGCATTGAATTAAATCTACTTTTCTTATCCTGTCGGATTCATCGGTGAATATTCTCCCTTCCAAAATTGACACCAGCCATAAACTCTCCTTCTTAAACTCACTACGTTTCTCAACAAAAAAGTTGTTCTTTTTTTAAAGTTTTGAAATAATAATAATCAGTATTATTGTTTCTCACATGTAAATATATTGAAACGTGAGGTAAAGTGCATGCCACAAGTGGATAGGCAGGCTTTTGTTATCCTGGAGATTGGATAATAGGCAGGCTTTTGTTATCCCCTTCGGGATAAATGAAATAAATACCAGTGGAACACTGGGGTCGATATAATCAACTAACCCCCTCCCCCAAAATGCTGGCGTTGTGCCTTTAGTAGAAGTGTTATTATTTTTGTCATCATCATCATCATTAGTATCAATATTATTGATTTCGATTCGGCCAGAGTTGACAAAAGTGGTTTTCATTTACAGGATATATTTTATTTGTTAACAATTTTCATGGAATTTCCAATGAATGATATCCACCAGACACAGGAACGGCAAAATGAATAACCTCCAGACCAATATTACACACAAGACGAAGACGACAAACACAAATTGCATGACGTAATGTGCATAAAGGAAAGAGAAAGAGAGGAACACTTTTTTTTAAATATAGTAGAAAAATATTTAATCATAACGGTTAAAAGTAACAAGAACAACTTGTGCGGAGAAAATGATGTGAAATTCTTCAAAAAGTAGTTTTTGTTAAAGAAGCCAGCTTCACTCAGGTCAACATAAAAAACATAGGATTTAGATTTAACAGAATTCTGAGAGAAAATTATTGAAAATTCTGTAAAATCAAGGAGTGTTTATATTACACGATATCTAATCGAAAAGATATCTGATTCCAGATTCAACCAATGGCTGCCATATTTGCATCACCATCAGAATCGCTGGTGGTAATTGTAAGGCATTTACCATGCAATGCCTTACTTTTACATCTCTTCACGCAGTTCTGAGATTCAGTTTGATTTTAATTTCGCATTTATTTGTTTTGCTTTCACTGTGCGATGTAGACTTTCTCTATACTCGATTTAGGTGACGCATGCGATGCTATGCATTTTTCTCGACAATTTTTCTAATCTCGTTTATGGATCATTTTACCATAGTCTCGAATCCAAGAATTTATAGCAGCTTTTTTTATATTTAAATCGTTTTATTCCTTCTGAACTGCCTCAAAATATTCCGAATAATTATAAGCAAAAGTTTCATTTGAATGAGAGCACATTGGCGTTTGTGCGAATAGTCTTCTTATTTGTTTCTTCCTCAAAGTTATCGTCAAGGCACAGTCTTGCGCTGCTAAACATTCCTTTAAACCAGAACCACCTCTACTTATCCTGTACCATTTTTGTCATACATACATACATACATATATACATACATACATAAGCGTATTATATACATACGTATTTACACGTATACCTATGCACGCACATCATTAATGTTCGGGCGTATGACACTGTTTTGAAGCATCTGCACTCGTCACTCTCACTCACAACCCCCATTCCTCCTCACACCCAGACGAGTAAAGGCAAGTAGAAGCTAGCTGCCTCTCTACGCACTATAAACACGCAAACTCACGTACACACATACATTCACTTACTGACTGAGACAGAAAGAGAGAGAGAGAGAGAGAGAGAGAGAGAGAGAGAGAG
>NC_069003.1:987873-990189 GCF_001194135.2 Octopus bimaculoides | reverse complement strand
ATATATGAATATATGTATGCATATATACATGTATGTATTCGTGGCTATGTTTATACCTAGTGATGAAGACAGACAGGCACATAGACACACAGACTCGTACAGTTTGCAAGAAACCACATTTCCAGGAAGACAGACAAACGGACGGGCAGACAGCTGGAATGTAATGCCTGTCAGCCTGCATGTGCGTGCTCCTCTCCACCATCATCATCATCATCATCATCATTAACAACAGCAAGAGCGTCAGCTGCTCTAACAGTGATATACAACTGACTGTTGAAGTGAACCTGAAAATACATCTGCTCTGTTAATTACTGCAATAATTTGCATTTCAGTTGATCGGCTGCGAAGTGTGGGGTGAGGAGGTGAGCGGTGGGTTGGGTGCGATAGAAGTAGTGATGCCAGAGAGAGAGAGCGAGAGAGAGAGAGAGAGTGAGAGAGTGAAGGGGGTGTTGTCCTGACTTTTAGTAGTGGTGGTCGTGGCGGCGGCGGCAGTGTTGGTAGAACTTGCGATGTATTATGAGGGAGGCGGTGATGATGATGATATTAATGTTGATGATGATGATGATAATCATCATCATCATCATCGTTATCTTCACTAACATCATCATCATCATCATCATGGAGGCATTGGTTTTGCTAAATGTTTTCTGCTGGAAGCGCCGGTCTTGGAATGAGAGTTCAGAATGTGAATATTTGGTTGTGAGAGAAGGATGAGTTTGATGTGATTATAGAAGAGGTGTAGGTGTTGGTGATGGTGATGGGGGTGTTCATAGCTCCTCATCATCTCATTAGGATAATTGTGCTAATAGTGTCAGTCATAATTGTGTTATGGGTCGTGGTTGGATTGGTGTTCATAGATACTTTAGTGTATATACTGATGTTGATAGTGATGATGCTGATGTTGGCTTTCTTGAAGGAAATTCATTGCTGGTTTCCATGATTGTGTTGATGAATGGCTCGATGGCAGTAATAGGTTTGTGCATGAGGGACTCAGGTTCATTCTTGACAGACAGACTGAAAGAGAAGTAAATTCGTAGAAGAAGAAATAGAGCAAGAAAGTAAGATAATGACAAAGTTAACAGAAGCACAGAAGCGAGAGAGGGGTTCAGTGGACTGAAACGAGACAATCTACGTGTTACCTCCAGGTAAGCACTGATCAAACAAAATGTGCGTCTTTGAACAAAACAATGGTATTTCTTAGTTTTGCGTTTAACCTGCTTCCATATAGAAGTCCCCATCATCAAAACACGCATAAAAAATACAATACTGAGCCTTTTATTCAAAAATATACAATCCAAACCACCACCGATGTGAGAAATTGTCTCAAACACATTGATCAATAAAACGGAAGCAAATCTGTTCAATTTATCTTTGTAGATGTATATCATAGCGTCCAGGAGTGCCTATTTCTTAAAAGTATACGGCTCACGTTTAAGTTAAAACACACAATATCAGACGCGTTAGAATCAAAAATGCACTTTTCGTTTATTCTCATTTAAGTAAATCCAAAAGAAAAAGCGTTTATCTTTTACATGAAACGTTTCAATGGTGCTCAGGTGAATGATATCGCAAGCGTTTTTACTCATAAAGAACTAAAAGAGACATCAAAGGACACTTTAGTTTACTTACAAGACGGCGGAATTATAGTTTTCAGGTGAGAGAAAAAAATCGACAAAGCAGAAAGAAACAATGCGCATTCGCGAAATTAAGAATATATAATGGTGACAATTTACGAATCACACGCTGTGTATTTATGTTTGTATGCATATATATATATATATATATATATATAAATTTTCTCCATATATATATAGCCAAATTAAATAAATGAACGTTAAAACGAACGATAACAAACAACAAAACAACTTATTAGTTCGACGCGCAGTAAGGGGAAAGACTGTTTGACGTTTCGAGCATAGCACATCTTCGGAAAGGAAAAAGGGAGAAGTCCAAAGAAGCTAAAACATAATCACCGACAGCACGTCTGTAGTTACATTGCTAAAGTGCATGCATGTAGATATCCACATGTTTGTCAACACACATATACATATAAGTGTGTATGTGTGTGTTCACGCCTGTGTCTGCGCGCGCGCGTGTACATGGACGCTTGCATGAGTACGAGTTTCTCTCCTGGAGATATTTGTAGTCGTTCGCCGCAATATGCCCCCCAAAAGAGTAACTCTGACTAGTAGGAGAAAAGCACCAGCTTTTCAGCTGACGCCACATCATGTATGTAGTCATCTTTGTGGCGTATCTTTTACAGAAAATCGCTGCACGTGTGTGTATGTATGTATATATATATATATATATATATAT
>NC_069003.1:985857-987554 GCF_001194135.2 Octopus bimaculoides | reverse complement strand
CACACACACACACACACACACACACACACACACACACACACACACACACATATATATATATATATGAATGTAGGTGCGTGTGTCTCTGCGTGTTTCTGTGTTTGTCCGTCTACGTCCATGTGCATTTTTGTGTGTGCATGCTTTGTATGAATTATATTTACAAATAGATTCCTGTGGACGCCTGCGTTTGTCTGTTTCTGCTTCTCCTCGCGCGTGTGCCCAGTTTGTGCGTGCATGCGTGCGTGTATGTGCGTATGTGAGTATGTGTATGTGTGTGTGTATGTGTGTTTGTCTAAGTCTAATTACATTTAGAGATGAAGAAAATGATTTACTAAGACGTGTAATTGAAAACATATTGAAGAGATAAGAAGAGTACGTTAAATTAAACACTTAGACTTAAATCTCTGAAAATAAAATCACAATAAAAGAAATTCCGCATCTTCACACAGAATTCTCCGTTACAGATTGTTATTACGTTTCAGGCATTTATATTATGTAATGTGCTTATTATTTCAGGTAGCAACGTATTGTATTCTGAGGCAACGGCTTTCTATAATGAAAAACACACAGCTGAATAAAATAACAGTGTGTGTTACATAAGATAGAACGGGTAGCGAATAAAACACAGTTAAATGAATATATAGTTGGAGTAGACAGTCGTAATTTGGACACGTAATGTATGAAATTTATTTGTTTGTGTCTGGGGGTTGGGTTTAGAAGCGGTTGGACATTTATGATGTTGTAAAATGAAGAATGCAAAATATAGTTACTCTAATAATACATTGTAAGTGTAGATAAATTGTTGGTTGAACAAATTGATAAACATAAACATGCGTAACATTTAATTTATCTGTCAAATAATACGATGCTTGGAGATATAACTAGACATCTTCCTTATTATTAATCATAAATTGTTTGAAAGGTTTAACACACGAAATGATAAATGAGGAGACGAGATCTAAACGTGTGTTGTTTAATTAATTGATGGAATTTCATGGGGCTCAGCGGTGTAAGAATGATGTGGTCTTACATTGCAAATTCAAACAAGATTACGGTTTCGACATCAAGAGCCAAACCTCAAAGCAGAGAAACAGAAACGGAGAGAAACAAGGAAAATGCCCCTTGTATTTGAATACTGGGAAAATATGTTTTTAAAAAGACTTTTCATTTAAATTTGCCAAAATTTAATTTTTCCAAAATTTGTTATCCGTATTTACAGTTGAAAAGATCTCAAGGATCAATCAGTATTTAAGGAAGCTGACAAAGGTTAAGTCGATTACATGGCACCAGATTTTCACTCGTACTTTATTTATCGCTCCCGAAAGATGAAGTACAACGTTCGCTCGGTGGAAGTTGAATTCAGAACCTAGCAACTCAATTATAATAATTAGAAGAAGAAATACTTCAAGAGATTCACATTTTACGCTTTCGATCACGTGATTTCTTTGCTCCAAATGTAATCGATACAATTATTGCTGATTTTGTGCTTGGTATTGATGTTATTGGTGTTGGTTTAGTGGCCATTGTTCAGGCAGCAGATATTATCATCATCATTGCCGATGTGATCGTCGTCATAACCATCATCATCATCTTCTTCATCAATATCATCATCACCATTATCATCGTAAATATTAGTGTTGTTGTTGTCGTCGTCGTTTTCGTCGTCGTCGTCATCATCATCATCATCATCATCATCA
>NC_069003.1:985348-985847 GCF_001194135.2 Octopus bimaculoides | reverse complement strand
ATATATATATATATATATATATATATATATATATATATGTGTGTGTGTGTGTGTGTGTGTGTGTGTGTGTGTATTATATAGGTATGTACTTATGCGTGTATGTCTGCATATATATATATATAGATGTATATATAGACACACAGACACAGACACAAACACACAAACACACAAACGCACACCGACATATCGATACGTTCATAAGAGAACCAAGACACTAGCATATATATATATGTATATATATATACAGAATATAACGCAAGTGAAAAACATAAGAATAGCAAAGTAAGTAAACAGAATGAAAGCGTGTTGAAGCGATGAAACGAAATTAACGTATCAGGATGTGGAAAGCTAAACTATGATATATCGTCTAATACGATAAGGTCTAAAGTTCAACGCTTTACTCTATTGATCCTTATCTATCTTAGCGAGAAATATGGCCGCGTCTGACACGCCATCGCTCTCACTACCTCACCTTCACTCTCTCTCTCTCTCTCTCTCT
>NC_069003.1:981738-984313 GCF_001194135.2 Octopus bimaculoides | reverse complement strand
TCTCCCTCCCTTTTTTCCTGTATATATAATGATAATACATATATACACATATACATGCATATATATATATATATATATATATATATATATATATATATATGTGTGTATATATATATGCATGTATATATGCGTCTGTTTTGGAAAGTGATTCCCGAAGCTGAATCCGGCTTCTTTTTAGAACGTAATACTTTCCAGCTAATCTCGATCTCCATCTCTTTCGCGTCTTCATCTGTCCACATTTCCGCGAAGCGTTGTTAAATTCTAAGTCCAACGTCATACATATACTTGTATATAAATGCGTGTGCGTGTGTATGTACATGTATAAACATATAGATATGTATATGTGTAAATATATATATATATATATATATATATATATATATATATATATATATATATATATATATATATATATATATATATATATATATATATATATACACATACAAACATACGTACAAATATAGATATACATACATGTATATAAATACATTATATATTATATATATATATATATGGGGAGGCACCTGTAACAGTGAGTGATGGGAAAGGATCTGTAACAGAAAGTGTTGGGGAGAGGGAAATTTAGCTGAAGTCGTATCCGTTTAATTAATTTAAGAATTTACAAGTTCGTTGTATCGGCTGCTTGATGTATACTACACAATTTATCCAATTTATTTTAACACATTCTCTAGATATATATACATATATGTCTGTGTGTATACAATTATATATATATATATATATATATATATATTTATATAAATATGGACACACACACACATATACATGTATGTATATATTTTTCTTCATACAAACACACACCCCACACACACACACACAAACATAGTGCGGTGCGATATATCTAGTGTATTAGGCTAAAATTGACGATATCTTTTCTAAACTTTCTTCAGGAAGAGCTTGATGTGCTGGGGAATAATCAACGGCGTTGAAGGGCATATAATCTTCAGTCAGAGTTGAGAAGAAATTTAGTGACACGATTTCATACCTGGAAACTTTCAAAACGAATACATAAACGTAATATCGTGTTTCATTTTTCTTTTTTATAAACTGTGAATATTATTCAGAGCACTCTGTGTATATATGTACGAATGGATGCATATACATATTGTATACATACATCTTCGTAAATATACACACAAAGGTAGACACAAAACAAATGCAGGCATACATGTATCCATAGATAGCACGATTGGTACCGATATGCACAATAATTAAATGTGAACCAATATTTTAGGCTGAGAAGGCGACGAGCTGGCAGAACCGTTAGCACGCCGGACGAAATGCTGAGCAGTATTTCGTCTGTTTTTATGTTCTGAGTTCAAATTCCACCGAGGTCGTCTTTGCCTTTCATCCGTTCGGGGTCGATAGATTAAGAACCAGTTGCCTACTGGGAGTCGATCTAATCGACTGGCCCCTGCACAGAAATATCTGCCCTTGTACCTAGAGTAGAAAAGAATATTTTAGGCTGAGGAAACATCTAGTATCTCACGTCATACTTCCAATTCTCTGCTACTCACAGTTACTTGTATGTCATCGTCATACGCCATTCCTCATAATGGTGACACTGATGGAAGGATTTCCTTTGTAGTCGACTGATGTAATTTCGTGTACGCTAGTTTTTTTCTTCTTTAAGATTCGGCACATATCAATCAAAATATTGTTGGATTTAGAGAAAATGATTCCTTGTGACACCCTGTGGTGTTTAACATTTTAAACATCAACATCATATAGACAGCCTTAAGCATACAACATAAATATATACATAATATATACATATAAGCACGCACGCACACGCACAGATACATCAGGACGCGTATGTCGGTATACAAAAATACATATGTGAGTATCTATGAATGAAGGTAGGCATATGTGTGTATGTGTGCCTTCATGTATGCATGTGTATGTATATAGCAGGCTTCTATATATATATTTATCTACTTGCACATACACATATTTACAGATATGCATCTATATGTGTATGTCCGTGTGTTTATGTATACAGACACAAACGCACACACGTATATATATTTATATATACATAAATACATATATAGTTGTACACATATATACATACGTTGTACTCATACAAGGACACATATATACAGAAACGTATGTGTGTGTGTGTGTGATTGATTAGATATGATGTCATTACAGACATAAAATAAAGAAAATAAACAATGTGATTCCTTTCTTTTCGTGCTCTCCTTCGACGTTGCCAGAAGCCGTGTAAACGAACAAGATCTTGAAGATAACAAACTCTTTGGACAATTGGGAGCCGAAAAGTATGGCCTGGCATTTAGCAGATTTTCTTCGTTTTATACGTATTTTGAATAGAACATAAGCGGTTTCACAAACACACATATACACAAACACATCTCACACATTTACATGCGTCTACACTCTCTCACACAAGCAACAGCAAAGGCGCACACACACTGACATACACACACATTATAAAAAGATAGACGAATGCATACGTGCATACACACATATATACATATGTGGAAATGTATATTACTCGAAGCCTTTCCATATGTATGTATGTATATAT
>NC_069003.1:979871-981437 GCF_001194135.2 Octopus bimaculoides | reverse complement strand
ATATATATGAATATATATCTGTATACATATATAAATATATACATATATATGCACACTCATGTATACATACATACATACATACATACATGACACTATATTCCACGTACCATCACAATTTTAATTCCGTTTTTATCACGACTGTCTGACGAACAGGAAGTAAAACTCTGAGGAATAATTTTGCTACTTTAATTAAAGCATATTACTCTACCTTTGGTATTTGTATACCATTCTTTCCACCTTGCTTTGCTCTTATGTGCCTGTATGCATATATATATATATATATATATATGTGTGTGTGTGTGTGTGTGTGTGTGTGTGTGTGTGTGTATACATATATACATATATATATAATATGTATGTGTGTATGTATGTGGAATCAGCTGGTGATACGATAGTTTGACCAAAAGAACCACAAGAGGTGAAGAGACTTTTACAAGGAAACGTTTGTGGAATACGTTTCACACGGATACGGAGAAGAGAATCTCACCAGAATGTACTTATTGACCTTGTACAAATGGCATTTGATAAGCAATTGACCAGCATAATCATCAATATCCAGTCAAAGTCATGCAAAACTGATATCTGAGACTTTTTCATAACAGCAATTCCAGAATACTTGCGATTTAAGAAAAATCGTTTGGCTGTCATTTTATAGAAAATACAGCGAAACACTAACACGAAATTGATTATAAATATGAGCCAACGAATTATTTAAAACATGACGCTTCTGTTAAATAAATAATTATGATAAATGTTATTATTTTAGCCAACAAGTTTTTTTAAAGTATATTAATATACATTCATCGATTTTTAATACACTCTATGTAATATACAAGTTAAATATGTACTAAGAAAGCTTAATAAATTTTCCCGACAAAAAATAAAATACTGCAGAGTGAGTACAACTTAGAAATATATTTACATTTAATAGAGAAAATGTGGACACAGTTGTTTCGACAACTGTGTATCTTGTGATACTGTAAGTAACATTTAAAATAGTTTCTTATTGTGATTCATTTTTGTAAACTCAACAGCCATAGAAGTTTTATTTCAGAAACAGGTTTCATTCGAAAGATCTTCGTAGTCCATAATTGTGCGAAGATATTCTGAAACGTAGAAAAATATATGTATGCCTTGCAGAAAATGGTTTGCAAAATTCAGAAGTGGAGATTTCAGCCTTGAAGATGGAGATCGAACAGGATTGCACGGAGTCATGTGCACAGAAGCTGTGATTTTTCGATCCAAAGAAGTTTCTGACCCAAAACTTATTCGCCATTATTTTTAGCTTTATTTACTTCGAAATCCACCGATCCCAAACGGAATTGTTTCGCGTTCTCTCGAAGTTTCTAAATTCTTATGAAGTCATAAACTATCATGCTGGCTTTTTTTTTTTTTTTTTTCAAGCGTTAGGATGGAAGTTAAGGTAGGCGATGTCACTGTTAATTCTACCAGATACTCATTACTGTACAGGAAGGAAACCTCTCTCGATGGATCTATTTGCCTTTGGTTATTAACTGCAGTTTATCACTTCAGTTTAGAAAAGTTAAAATACCTCGTAGGCTTTTT
>NC_069003.1:978368-979122 GCF_001194135.2 Octopus bimaculoides | reverse complement strand
TATATATATAGGTTTACGTATGTGTGCATGTGTATGTGTGTGTTAATATTTGTGTATATATTTCTTCAGTCTGTATAAAATGTGCATATGTATACACAAGCGGGTGTATGTGAACGTATTTCCTTATTTGGTTTCATCACCTATTTTCCTACGTCTTCCCTTCACGATATGTTTTTCTTTCATTAAAATGCGAGGGAAAAAAAAAACACTTCAATTTTTCTGTTGTGTACTTCATATATTCATTTATAAGATTTTTCGCCAGCATTTTTTTCTTCTATCTCAATCTCTTTTCGAGGCAACACATAATGTAATTTAATGTTTAAAATATTCATTTAATAAACATGGTACACATTCACAGTGGCTATAACTACCACATTTACTGGTTATATAGACATCGGTGTATAAGTGTATCTATGTGTGTATATGTGTGTATGTATGCATATGTATATTCATACACATAATACTGCAATATATATATACGATGGGGGGCCTGGAAAGTTCCTGGATTTGTGGTAAAAAAAGAATACACTGGGATCAGTTAATTATGACTTTCTTCAACATGTTCTCTACTCAGGTTCACACACATGTTGCAGCGGTCCCTTAGTCGTTCTCAGTTCTGTGAAACAACCCAGAAACTGAAAGGCCTCCAACCAGGCCTTTCAGGAAACCCTTAAACCCAGATTGATAGATTAGATAGAATAGATATACGTATGTATACAAACATATATAAATGTATACATATACATATATATAT
>NC_069003.1:972367-978226 GCF_001194135.2 Octopus bimaculoides | reverse complement strand
TATATATACATATACATAATTGTATATAATACATACTTGCATACAAAATTACATTCGTGCTTACCTGAATGTAAGTACCTGAGTATATTCGAGTAACACCTATGCATGTGAGAGGGTGAATACGCGTGCGTGCGTTCTTGTGTACCTGTTACGTGACTCTCAGCTTATATGTGTGTGTGTGTGTGTGTGCTTGTGTATGTGTGTGTGCGTGTGTGTGTGTATGTGTGTGCGTGCGCGTGTGTGTGTGTGTAATCCTTCTCCCTCGAGAGTTGACTCAGCTCAAATTCATGTCAGTCCCCATCTTTCTCAGCACCAATATTGCTTACTTAAATAGAAATTGTTGTATGTTCTCAGCGACAATGCAACCCTACGTCTACTACTACTACAACAACTAATAATAATAATAATAATAATGTTAATAATAATAATAATAACAAGAAGAAGAAGAAGAAGAAGAAGAAGAAGACCACCACCACCACCACCACCACCACCACCAGTGCTACTGTTGCTGCCGTAGTTTCTGCTACCGCTGCTGATGATTTTGCTGTTGCCGCTGCAATATAATTTTTTTTCTAATTCGGTGCATTTAATCAGGCGAGGAAGAGCTCCCCTTCAACATGTCTTTCTTTGTGACCCCCTATTACTAATGGTTGAAAAGGAAGGACGTTGTCTGTAAATACGACTCGGGCTCGAAAGCTTCACAATAATGTGGACGCCACTAAATTTAGCCAAATGTCAATCGGTGGCTTTCGTTTGGTTGGCGTATTTAAGTCTGTTATCAGCCAAGATCAGGAATTTTCTATACTCCGGTTGTTCAAGGGATATCATATTCCATGACGGAAACGACGATGAAATATTAATTATCGATCTAGCACTATAAATGATAATGCAAATGTGTGAGGAGATGGAATGAACAGCTTAAGAATTACACAGAGCAAGCTGTTAAATTAAAGGCATTATGGCAATAGATATATGGCAATCGCCCTATTTGTGACAAGCTCAGCTGAAGTAATACAGCCATTTCTGTGAGGACTTTCGTATATCACGTACAATTGTAGACACGGGCATCTTCTAGAAAGCAAAAACATGTTGACCTGTAAACATTTGTTGTACAATTATGCTTTGTGTGAATTGTCAGTAATACGGATTCGGGTATGATATGCAGGTACGGATGATGTAAGAGTACACGCGCTGTTATTTTATTTAGGTGAGATTTTGAAATACCATACTGTCTGGGTTGTGTTTATCTATTGGGTCATAATATTATTTAAGGGTATATTTAGTGTCTAGAGGGTGCACTGGTTCATTTATACTAATTAACGAACTAATGATTTAAAAGGTAACTGTGTAGGCCCTGGCGTGTTTTGCATTCTTTTTCTTATAATTGAACGTAAATAAGGGTATAATTATTATGGGTATTGTTTTCATTTTTGCACCCAGCAGTCTGACAGAAAACTCGACATCTTATTGAAGAAGTCAAGGAAAAAAATACCCCCTACTGATAGACGCTCAGCGTGGTACAACCGTAACAAAACTGAGGCATCAGCGGTTAAAACAACATCTCTACCGAGACTGTGAGGAGGTTACGCTTTGGGGTATTTTCCTTTTTTATGGACACCCGCCAGAATAAAAGAACAATAACATAGAAAAATGCAAAGGGTGGATGAACGTAGGGGTACCAATGGCGATCCAGACAGTATCCATCCATTCATGTCAACCTTGTTTTTCCTCCAGATCAAAGTCAATGAAATCGAATATCATTCAAATACTGGAATGGTATAATTAACCGCTTCTAGCCTCGGTCTAATGCTTGAAACTATTCCCATCTATATTGTTGTTGTTGATGATAATGTTGTTATATTTTTATTATTATTATTATTATTATTATTAATAGTAGTAGTAGTAGTAGTAGTAGTAGTAGTAGTAGTAGTAGTAGTAGTAGTAGTAGTAGTAGTAGTTCAAGTTTTCACTCCCACAGCGGGACACCTTCAGCTAATGTCTTCTACTATAGACACTGGAGGACCAGGGCCCTCATGAGAAAACGGAAACTGAAAGAAGGGCCCGTCGTATATGTGTGCGTGCGCGTGTGTGTATGTGTGCGTGTCTTTGTATTTGTGTTTCTATCCTACAACCGTTTGACAACCGGTGTTGGGTTTTCTACGTTCCTGCAAGTTAGTGGTGAAATGTAATGGGGTCGATTCATTCGACAAGAAAATTTTCAAATGTGGTGCCCCAGCATGGAATCGATGTCCCTGTCTCTTTCTCCTCACTTCCCGTAAAAGATGCGGTTTTGGCTGGTACCAATCGCAATTTGACCTTAAACTGGAAGAGAAGCCTTTTTCGGGTTCTCCCCAGCAGGGTATATGACTCACCAGTTCTGAATTCGTGAGTTGTAGGCAGAATGTGCTGTCAAGAGTCTTCTCATTTCTGGGGGGGGGGGGTTTAATGTTTCACTAGTGAACCCACCGATGCTTCGCGTTTTTTATTATTTTTTTTTATTTTTGGTTTTGCTGTTCTTAGATATGTAGTCACGTTAAAAAAACCCAACTGCATCAGTAAATAGCATCATCTCAGAAAGTGTTTAACGAAACTCACTGATATACAAGCTTTGTATAAAACCACGATGAATTCCCCTTTTTGGTGCTCTGCATGCATGTTTATGTTATCTGTCACCACACATTGCATATGATTCACGGAAGAGCGTGTATAAAACAGAGCTAAAGCGGAGCGACAGAGTGTCGATGGGGGAAAGATATGTACACATAACACGCGAATTTATGTATGTATATTGATACATATGTTAAAATGTTTTCCAGAATTCATGCGATTTGAAAGAATTTTTAAAAAGACACGACTAAACTAAAATATAATATATTACTAAAAATCCTGACAGATAACGATATAAATAAACGCTTCTTCTAGGAATTCGTTTTCTAAAAGCTGTTCAGTAATAACAATGTACTTTTGCCGCTAAAAGTTGCTGACTGCTCTTGAAAGACTTGATCGTTATCTTTGCCTTTGATGTTGTTTGACATTGTAATCATGCCAAGCGCTGTTATGCTTGTCCTTGAAAGTGCATCACAGAGTTATCACGAGTAAATATTTCGGGCTTGAGATCTGAAAACAACATCAATCTTCTTTTGCAGAAAGATATTGCGTACTTTGCGACTAACACAAACTTTGAAAAGCTAACGTAATTAGAAACATATAAATGCATGCGAGTAGGAGATATTCGTCATTTGCAAAACTACACGTGGTAAATCGCTATTTTAAACTATTTTCTCTCTGATTCGAGGGAGGCCATCTTGAAATTGGCCCTGTGGCAGCAATGCTTGCGGATAAATACACTGAGTGTAACCACCTATACAAAACGAAACAGAACTAAACATTTCTTAAAATTGCACTGCAAATGAGTCCCTCTCAATTAATGTTTGTTAAAACAATAAAAACGAAACACAAACAATCATTAAAATGATAAACATACTTGTGATAATTCCACTGTTTGCACAACACGAGGCTCCGCTTTAAATTACTTAAGTACAGCCTCAATATATGCCTAATAACGATCGTGTAACGATACGTACAGTAACTATTGTGCATAGGATATAATCTTCTCTATCTCCTCTACACCTTGTTTCATTCTTTGCCTTTCTTTTCAGGTCAGTCAGCATTTCTGTCAGGTTTTCGTTCCTGATTGAGGTAACCGCGAGGCACAAGTAACGCGGGAGAAGCACGCCCCTTCTTGGGTGACTCTTATTACAATGTTCCTCCGAGCTCGCTGTTCATTTTGCCTGCTGGAGAGTGGATGACCAGTAATCTCTGTCTCTTTATTCGCAGGTCCTCCTCTGTCCGGGGGTAACCAATATGAATTATCTTTTAATGGTTTTTAATAAAGGATTCCCTAATGTAGCTGGTAATGGTGTATTTGTTAATTTGTAAGTTAAATTATTTCTTTCATTTACATATCGAAAAAAAAAAAGAATAATAAAAGAACAAGAATAAAAATGGTTTTAAATTGTGGCACAAGGCCAGCAATTTCGGGGGAGGGAGAAGTTGATTACATCGACCCCAGTGTTAGACTGGTACTTATTTTATCGGCCCCGAGAAGATGAACGGCAAAGTCGACTCCGGTAGAATTTGAACTGAGAATGTAAAGACGGACGAAATGCCGCCAAACATTTCGTCCGGCGTGCTAACGATTCTGCCAGCTCGCGGCCTTCTATAATAATAATAATAATAATAATAATAATAATAATAATAATAATAATAATAACAGTGATAATAATAATAATAATAATAATAATAATAATAATAATAATAATAATAATAATAATAATAATAATAATAATAATAATAATAATAATAGTGATAATAATAATAATGTTCGAAACAATGGTGCTGCTCTTACAAATATTATTGCAAGTTATCTCTCCGGGTGTTTCTTCACTATTATTGTAGTAAGAATACATTTATGAAACCAAGTCCCCAGGGATTTGGACGCATATTAATGCATCATTGTTGAACATATGGATATGCGTCTACTACTACTACTACTACTACTACTACTACTACTACTACTACTACTACTACCAGCGGCACCGCCACTACGACTGGAGCTGCTACTTCTGTGCTAAGCCTTTGAATAACAGTTAGACAAACAAAGCAGCTACCCTATTCCCAATTGTATTAATCAGATGAGAGTTAAGTAGACCTAACGTGGTGTGGCAGAAACAAACAGATGAGACACAAACACACACTCAGACAGATACATACACACACACACACACACTCACGCATGCAGCAACAGCATAAGCATAGGCTAAAGCGCAATCATACAAACGCACGCAACAAACGCACGACAAGATCGAACATGCTGAAAATAGCAGCCAAATCTTTCGCAATTCAAAACAAAGCGACAGGATTCGAAATTGTATGACATACTTGATACAGTATTTGTATAAAAATATGAAACGATGGAAATGTGATGGTTAGAACGCCGTTAGAATGTGTCTATTGTGTAAGTGTTCACCTAACACTAAACAACCACACGTTTCGTACAAAAATGAAGCCTCGCTGCCTTTACACAACCTGGTAAAGATGTGTTTTCGTCAAATGTATAATCTATTAGCGATGAGGCTGGCCTAACGAACAACAACAGCCACGTGAAAAAATACAACACTAAGGTGTATATAACAAAACGGAAGAGTGAAATAATGCGTGAAACAAATAAGAGTATAAAATATACAGTTTTTATTTAATCCTGTGTTGCTGCAGAGACGAAATACACGGAAAAAGGTGTTCGACGTTTCGTACAGATATCCATCGTCAAGAAAGAAACAAACAAAGCTGTCTTGCGTATTTTCAGATTAGCCTCAACTTGAATTATACTGGATCGGTGATTGTTTAAATGTCAGCAGTTTTTGACATTTTGAAAAAAGCCGCATGAAAAGTGATGCGTTCACTGATGAGCTTCGAGTCTTTTTCTTTTCTTGCTTTTATTTATTTCAATAATTTCATCGCTAGAAATTTCCATTTTGTCAAATACATTTTTCTTTTTTGATTATCACAAAACGTTTATCAATTTATTCTGTCAAGAATGATCACAATTCAAGTATTTTTTTATACAATTTTCTAAGATTATTCGGATTTCAAATGCTTTCGCCGGGTTCCATTGAAAACTTAGAAAGAAAAGTACGTCGTTGTCTTGATTGTCATCTGTATTTAGATAGGGTAGGAACATTCTTTTATTAATGTTGTGAATTATTGAAATGTCAAAATGTATCGTGATTGTGTCTTTCTGATAAAAAGATATATAAAAACACAGCCATACAGACAAATATATTCATATATATATATATA
>NC_069003.1:969898-972244 GCF_001194135.2 Octopus bimaculoides | reverse complement strand
ATATATACATATACAAACATATTTATGTATTATATATGTATGTATCTGTATGTATATATGTATACACACACACATATATGTAAATATATATACATACATACACATATATATATATACATACACATATATATGTGTGTGTGTGTGTGTGTGTGTGTGTGTGTGTGTGTGTGTGTGTGTGTGTGTGTGTGTGTGTGTGTGTGTGTGCGTATATACATAGTAACACACACATATTAATAAATATCATACATTTGTACAATTGTTGAAATAGATCGGAATTTTCTGAAAGATTCCTTTGAGAAAATAGTGATATATTGCAACCCTTGTACGATTGTACAATATTTATAAAAATAAATACATTTACATCATACTTTTTTCTTGTATAACGTCCATTTTTTCTCTCTGGCACGTACTTTCTCATTTTTTCGAAAAGCTATATATTAATTGTAATTCTATATATATATAAATATATATATATACATATATCGTGGCACTCCGTCGGTTACGATGACGTGGGTTCCTGTTGATCCGATCAACGGAACAACTTGCTCGTGAAATTAACGTGCCAGTGGCTGAGCACTCCACAGACATGACATTTCTCAACAACAAAAGAAAACCAAATATCAAGATTTGGTCGAGGTGACACTAGTCAATGGATGGCACGCAGTATCATTCACTATTGTAGTCGGCTGCCACAGATTTTCATCTAGAATAATGAGCTCTTTCGTACAGAAAATTGGTCTGGAACACAGACAACTGAGGACAACAACTGTTTGTTTGACATTTTGTGTGCAATGAAATCAGAAGGATTTCATTGCACGTTAGATACCATACGAACAATTACTGTCATACGTTGCAACAAATGTGCTTGGGGTGGATGTGGTTTACAAGGAACAACACAGGGAATCCTTCTGCAAGCGAAGACTAGAACAAACCTCGCTGCCCCATACAGGCGAAGAGTACAGGACAAGGGGCGAAGAGTACAGGACAAGGGGCGAAGAGTACAGGACAAGGGGCGAAGAGTATAGGACAAGTGGCGAAAAGCTTGTGACACTAAGAAACGTGCTAATAATTCGGGATCGTTGCCGATATTGCGAGAGATACAGAAGAGTTTGCAATGCATCTGAAATCTTCTGAAATTTCTTCGTGAGACAAAGTAACTCTGGTGTGTATTTTACCTAAAAACCATAAAATACACACGTCCACACACGTCCACACACGTCCACACACGTCCACACACGTCCACACACGTCCACACACGTCCACACACGTCCACACGCGCGCGCGCGCGCGGATGAATATGCTCAGACGTTGCTGTTTATGTCCACATAAAAACAAAAGATCAACACGTCCAGGAGGGGAAACTTGAAGGGGTCGGACTAAATACTAGAAATAGCAGGCATGTTTTACTGAAAGCACGCACCACTGCTCTTTGCAATAAGAAATATTTCCGATAATGTAAAACCTGTAACGTTGATTTTGTGGTGTTGGTCATGGTCATTTTTGCAGTGTTGGTCAGTGGTGTTGGTCACGGCTGCATTGATGCTTATGATCAACGACAATGACAACCACAACAGTAAGAGCAAGAACAAGAACAACAACAACAACAAAACATAACGATGACAGTGATGACAACGCCAATAGCAAAGGATGGAGGAAGTGAATATTAATGAGGTGAAAAATGATGTGAATTTAGCAACGTTTTTTTCGAAAATTTCTAAGGAAGTTTTCACATAAACAAAAATATACGGGCTAAGGAATCAAATATGGCTGACGTTGGTAAAAAGATGAAGAAAAACAATATAAAATTAAATTAAGATCTCTGTGTGTGTATTGTATGGAGAGTAGTTTGTCAGAATAAAAAAAAGCGAATAGAGAACTTAAGAGTAACAATGGGATTTCATTGAAAGATGATGTATTAAACGAGAGAAGAAAAAAACTCTTATCTTTGTTACACAAGATGAAGGAATAAGAACTAAAATGGTTAAAGCAAATATCGATTTATAAAGAAAGAAATCGTAAATAAGGAGCATGCATTGGATATTTGGCAGAGAAGATGAAAGTGCCAATCATCTGCATGTTTAAATATTACATAATGGAGAATATGAAAGACGGCGTCGTTGGTTAGGAGTCCCCCATGAACAAATTACTGGTTCACAGCATTTCTGTTGGTGAGAGTGAAAAGGGAATGTCTTTAACTCGGTATGAAACAGATATTTACATATGTCACCAATATATTATAAACAAAACGCACAAGAACACAAACTGACATACCAATATGCATACATCCATATATATACATATATACATATATACATATATATATATATATATATATATATATATATA
>NC_069003.1:964694-969734 GCF_001194135.2 Octopus bimaculoides | reverse complement strand
ATATATATATATATATATATATATATATATATATACACGACGGGCTTCTTTCAGTTTCCGTCTACCAAATCCACTTACAAGGCTTTGGTCAGCCCGAGGCTATAGTAGATGACACTTGACCAAAGTCCCACGCATCACGTTCGTCTTTATGTTTTCAGGACAAATTCCGCCGAGGTCAGCTTTGCCTTTCATCGTTTCGAAGTCGATAAGATAAGTACCAGTTATGCACTGGGGTCGATGTTACCCACTTGCCCAAAATTGCTGGACTTGTGCCACCATTTGAAATCAAGTTTAGAAATGTAGGATGCCCTATTAGATACCATGATGGATCAGGCACTAATTACCCTTGAAATTTATATAGAAGATATCCTCCAGATTATAGTTGAGGAGGAATTCTATAAATATTAGAGCAGCTCTAACGGAAAGAAATTTAATTCTGTATAAGCACACAAATTCAATCAATATTTTCAGAATGGAAGTTCTGGTTATGCAGCATTATGACACTATACTAACACATGTGACTGAATTTAGTTTGCATACCGAAGTACGAGCCCAGTCTTAAACATAAGTCTGAAAGACCTAACACCAAATCACTCTGCCGAAGACGTATATATTATCGTCCATTGTGGCCTTCATAGCCACATGCATTTATACATGTATATACATACACACACGCAGACACACACATGCAAGGATACACTAATATATATTTTCTGTGTGTGTGTGCATGTGTGTGCTATGATGTAATCTTTGAATACACCCATAAAATCCTACCGAAAGAGGTGCAGTAACTTTTAAACCAAAATTTATGTTACGTATTGTTTTACGAAGATCACATCTGGAACCAACCCTGAGTCGTATCTACGGTTTATTTTGGATTTGGTATCTACGTATATACATATCTGCAGTGCACTATCAAACAAGATACTTCGTAGTTCTTTTACTTCACTGTGAACTCAGTTTTATGGTACCTAGCCAACCCTGGCGTCCTACGTGTTGCTGCACCAAGATGCTTAGTGATTCCGGCATCTAATCTGTATATGTATATAATATGTACATGGATACATACACAAATGCATATTTATGCGTTTGTATGTATGTATGTATGTATGTATACATGTGTGTATTAACATGTTGGATAGCTACATTAACCAACAAGAATTTATCAATAATAAACTTGTGCTGTAGACAGATATCTCAACCAAACAGCGATAAACGCCACAAATACATAAACCACATCTCCAAACCTACAAAGCTCAATCTCATGCCAAAAATTGTTATTAATAGTTACTATTTATAAAAATTAAGACAATAACTTCAACACATATATCGTACATAATTCAGACAGAGCTGTTGAACAAAGTGGAAAGGAATGTTGAAGTGATAAACGAAGAACAATATTCGAAAAAGAACAAGAAGCCAGACGCACACGCCAAGCTTAACAATTAAATGCACATCCAATGACAGAGCTTATAAAATCACTTTGAATAATTATTTTACACAATAAATCGTCATGCTTCAAGTTGGAAGTAAACTAAGAAATGAAAGAAAAGAAATCATAAAAAAAAACATATATAATAAAATGAGATAACGAGAAAAAAAACATGAGATAAGGAATTGTCATGATAGCTGTGGCAGAAATTCGGTGGCAGGGTAGACAAAGTTCTGGCAGACTTCAGAAAAGACTGCACAGAATGGAACGGAAGAATAACGAAAGTAAAAGATACGTTGTGGACTTCGTCCTTGTTGTTCTTTTTCTTCTTTCTCCTCCTCATTTCCTGCATTTAACATTCTGGTTCCTTAATCATAGATTAATTCTGATATACTGCTAAACGCATTTCTTCCATGACAATCAAGCCTTTTGCGGTCTTCTAATGTTGTTTGAGACAGTGGGGTTGGAGGGAATGAGTTGTTTTGGTGCTTCTTCAATTAAGAGTAGATGTAGAAACATTCAAGAAATTAGCAATAATTCTCAAGGGAAAGTGATCGGAGAAAGCGTAGCATTCAATACCTGTGCAACGAAAAGAAGAAGTACAGCTCAGATAAAAAAAAACCTGTTTCGAGTAAAGCGTCGATAAAATCCATTCCAGTGCTCAACTGGTACTTATTTTATCGATCTCCAAAAGGATGAAAGGCTAGGCTGACCTCGGTGGAATTTGAACTCAGAACGTAAAGACGAACAAAGTGCCACTAACAAAGTGCCACTAACAAAGTGCCAACATTGGTGACAGTTCACTGTCTTAAACCTTGATAGAGAACTCTGACACAAGGCCAGTAAGTTCGGGAGAGGGGATAAGTCTAGAAATAACCAAAGACCAGCTTGTGGTGATGCTAAACGAAGGTATGGATTCCGTTTAAGAAAATCAGAAACAGGTCTTCCAAACAGTTTTCTTAAGCTAAATTGCATTCGAAAATGCTTTGGTTAAGTGGAGCCATTTTTTGAAGTCACTCAGGGGAATTGTGATGCAAAACGATTAAACGATTCAACTGAAACCAGAATGGAAGCTTTATAATTCTTCAGACCGCGTGGAATTATATTCAGCCAAAATGGTAAGCTTATTAGTATAACCTACAATTGACACAAACGCCTTTCTTTTCCAGCATACTCTATTGCAAACTAATAACTGCTTGGAAGCATTTCGTCCGTCTAAACGTTCTGAGTTCAAATGCAGTCGATTTGCCTTTCATCCTTTCGAGGTCGTTAAAATAAGTACCAGTTGAATACTGGGGTAGATCTAATCGACTCACCCCATCCTCTGAAATTGCTGGCTTCGCATCCAAACTTGAAACCAATATTATCTACCAGAAACAAATCACCTTAGCTTTGGCCGGTTCAGTGTGGGCCCCCGAAGAGTTGGCAATAAGTTCTTCAAAGCTAAACGAATCTCAGACATTCCTCTCATCGCTATATCAACGTCATCGTCCATCATCACAAATTTCTTCGGCAACTTTTTCCTCTTTTCTTCCATATTTCTTACTCTGTCCCCTGATTCTCGCATTGTCTTCTCTTCCTTCTTTTCACCGCTTTTCCCATTTTCCTCCTCAATCATATGATGTGCCCCTTTTCTTCCCTATTTCGTCCCCTTTCGTTCCCTGTCAATTCTTTCTTTCTCCTCTCTTCTCTACATCACCTATTATTTATTTTTTGTCCCTGACCCCATATTTTGTCCCTTGTACCTTTACTTCCTTTAACTTTTCATTGCTTTCTCCCTTATTTTCAGATTTGTCCCATCTTCTCCGCCGAGTCCTTTACTCTTTTCTTTCGTTCTTTCTTTTCTTCGCTTATGTTTCTTTCGTTGTTTTTCTCTTCTCCCTCTTCTTTCCCCCAGTTTCCCTTTGTAAACTAATCAACTTGTATAATGAAAGAATTAATGAATTTTATACAATTAAAATATTTTACAGGAATAAAGAACAAAACCTAAATTAAAGAATGTTCTGATGTCGGCTTTCTAATGAAACTCGTTGCCATGTTTTTCTTGAGTGGTAGCGATGGTGTGGATGGTTGCGGTGTCGACGGAGGCGATGGTGGTGTGGGTAGTAGTAGTAGTAGTAGTAGTAATGCTGTTACAGTGGTGGTGGTGGTCGTCGTCGTGGCGGCAGGAGTGGTTGTGTGCACACTGGGGCTGTTAGCAGTGGTGGTCCTTTTAGTATGGGGTCAGGCTTGCTGGACATGATGGTGGTGGCAGTGTTGCTGATGGTGGTGAAGACTGCAGTGGCATTGGTGGGGCTGCTGTTGTTGTTGTTGTTGTTACTGGTAGCGGTGGGGGTGATGGAGGTTCGTGTTACTGGTGGAGAGGTCAGTGACGTAGATGGAGAGGGGGTTGTCGTGGTGGCGGGTAGTGGTGGGAGTAGAAATGCTTCTGACGATCGTTTTCGAAATAGTTGTTTGGTTATGGACAAGTGATTGTGTTGATGACATTAATGAATGGATGATGATGATGATGATGACGATGACGAGGAGGATGACGAGGAGGATGAGGATGACGATGATGATGATGATGATGATGACGACGACAGTAATGCTGTTCATGCTGTTCATGATGGTTTTGGTGGCAATTTGCGATTGCTGTGACGATGATGCGCGCTTTCCTGTTAGCGATGTTAGTGATGACAATGGTGGTGATGGTGGTGACGGTAGTGGTAGTGGCGGTGATGGCGGCGGCGGTGGTGGTGGTGGTGGTAGTGATATTAGTATTCCTTCCACGTTAATTATTTCTGATGTTGACGACGATGAATATGACGATGACGACGACGACGATGACGATGAGGAAGCGGAGGAGGAGGAGGAGGAGGAGGATGAACAGGAGGTACGGGAGGAGGGTAACAGTTGCGGCGATGGTAATGGTGCTGCTGCCAACGAATAAAGATGATAGTAATGATAAGATGCTAATTGATGATGATCACAATGATGATGAAGATTATGATGAGAATATTGACGTCATCATCATCATCATCATCATCACCACCACCACCATCATCATCATCATCATCATCATCATCATCGTCATCATTATTATTATTATTATTATTATTATTATTATTATTATTATTTTACTACTATTACTACTAGGTATAATAATGGTGATAATTATATTCATGATGCTGAGGTGATGATATTCATGGCGATGATAATTATGCTCGTGATTATGATGATGATGATGATGATGATGATGATGATGATGACGATGACGACGATGATGATGGTGGTGATGCTGATGATATTGTTTATTGGGTGCTTTTGTTTTTAATGACCAACAGATCGATTGATCGAATTCCCTTTGATTTCCATCTTACCCGTTTTACACCCCAGGGGTACCTTCTAATTAGTCCCACTTAACAGCACTTCTATTGCGACGAACGGACAGACAAAATAAAGAGAGAACGCTACGCACCAGTGTATGTATAGAATATGTGTGCGCAAGCATTCTGTGTGTATATGTGTGTCAGTGCCTATATGTGTGTGTGTGTGTGTATATATTTGTATACATGTATATGTATATATATATATGTGTATATATATATATATATATATATATATAT
>NC_069003.1:961047-962033 GCF_001194135.2 Octopus bimaculoides | reverse complement strand
ACTACGAAACAAATGGTAGTCTGAAGGAGCAAAGTCGGGAGAATAAGGTGGATGAGGAATTTGTTTCCCAACCAAGCTCTTCGATCTTCTGTGATGTGATCTTTGCAGGGTGGGGTCGCGCATTGTCCTGATGAATCATCACTCCTTTTCGATTCACTAAAGCGGGTCGTTTTTTCTTCAAAACTTGGTTCAAACGCTCTAACTGCTGACAGTAGACTTGAGCATTGATTGTGGCATTAGGTGGTAACAATTCAAAGTGAATTACTCCTTTGCAATCCCACCAAATAGAGAGAAGAACCTTTTTCCCATGAAGTTCCCTTCTCGGTTGTGGTTGAGCTTTTTCCCTTTTACGAAGCCACTGTTTACGATGTTTAACATTTCGATAGAAGATCCATTTTTCGTCACCAGTCACAAGTCTATCGAAAACGGGTGAAATGAGTTTGCGAGAATGGAGAGAGGAGCAAATGTCAACTCGGGATTTGCGGTTACTTTTGGACAATTCATGAGGCATCCATTTTCCAAGTTTAGGAACCTTTCCAAGTTGTTGAAGATGACGATGAACACTCGTATGGTTTAAACTATGCTTTATTGTTAATTCTTCAACTGATAATGCAGGACTTTCTTCAAGTAATGGCTAAAGGAGCCTATCATCAAACTCAACTGGACGTCCTGTTCGATCTTCATCTACACGGCTGAAATATATATATATATATGTATACGCTTGTGTGTGTGTGTGTGTGTGTGTGTTTATGTGTCTTAATGTCGGTGTTAGCAGCTCGTCGATAAAAAGGACCGATAGAATAAGTACCGGGCTTAACCAAATGTTTGTACTGGGGTCGATTAATCCGACAAAAAAAGAAGAGACAAATATGAACGTGATTTTCCCATATGTGCACATATGTGTGTGGGTGTGTGTGTGTGTGTATGTTTCCTTTATATTATTATTTAATTCAAAGCCACGCATCTAAACCCAAGTTAGTACATAT
>NC_069003.1:960113-961037 GCF_001194135.2 Octopus bimaculoides | reverse complement strand
TATATATATAAAGAATTGAAACGTAATGTTTGATATATGATTAACAACGTCATGCAGTACTCAAAAAAACAGATTTAGAGCAAAATATTGAAGTAAAATAAATAAGACTCAGCAGAGTTCGTGATATTCGATTCAAGCTGCAGCCTTGTAATTTCTTGAAGAACATTATATATTGGGGTAATCCCTCATTCTAATTGTGAGAAATAATTCTGAGATCTATGTGTTTCCATGTCAAACCAAAGTTCAGCCATCACATCACCTGACTGTCAGGAACAGATAGCAAAGCGATTCCACCAATCATTTCCCCTGCTACCTGTCATTAATAGGTAACCAGATCTATATGGCTCTCTCTCTCTCTCTCTCTCAGTCCAGTCTCTACTTAGTTCACGCAGCTGTCAATAATAGACGTGACATCGTTGTTGTTTAATCTGAGAGCGTAAGATAGCAATCAGTTGATCAAGCTGTCGGAAATAAGCAGCAGATCGATGCTGTTCCAGTCCGAAAACACAGTCCATTAATCAGCAGATCTGGCAGTCAGTCATTAAAATTTACATTATCGAAGAACTTCTGTTTCACACCGAAGTCCGGCAACCTGTTCGCTTTCATTGTCTTATAACAACCACAGAGATCAACTAACACCAAACTGCAGATGCTACCGAATGGACAATAAAAATCTTCTAAATGACCCATTTAACTAAACCATGAAAACAACACCACGGCCATTCACCAAATCGCTTTCGTATTGGCACGTCCGCGCTTAGTCAACACTTTTGATAGGCGGACAGAGAAAAATGGAGGAGAAAATATTCGTTCGCGTGTGTGTGTTTGTGCGTTTGTGTGTGCGCATATACATATATTTTTCTATGTATCCATGTCTTTATCTATGTCACACACACACAAACATATATATACATACCTATATAT
>NC_069003.1:958041-959561 GCF_001194135.2 Octopus bimaculoides | reverse complement strand
TTTCCTATTACCTTTTTCTTCATATTTCTCATTCTTCCCTTTCATCCTTTTCAGTGTCTTTCTTCTGTGTTTAATCATCCGCGAAATAGTTCCGCTTCATTGACGTTGCTACGATTGCGGCTAAAAATATGTTGGGGGAAAAAAATTGTCCGTAGGTCGTTGCGACTAATTGCGATGATGAAGACGAGGACGAAAACGACGACGACGACGATGAGGATGATGATGATGATGGTAATGATGATGATGATGAAATTAATAATGATGACGACGACGATGATGATGATGATGAGGAAGTTAATAACAATGACGACGGCCACGACGATGATGATGATGATGATGATGATGATGATGATGTTGATCTTCATATGTAAACACCCTCCGAACGCAAGAACAGACAAATTCCCCGCCACAATCACACACATATACTTCGTCACTCGCCGTTATGCACCCACGCCCCCACCCGAAAACACACATGCACACACACACACACATATACACACACACTTGCGTACTGAAACACAGACACATGCACATAAATTGACAGATTGATAGATATAGAAAGACAGATAGACAGACAGGCAAACAGTTAGGTACTCAGACATACATACACACATACATACATACATACATACATACATACATACATACATACATGCATATGAATTTTCGGCGGAATGACGAGCTGACTGTGCTGATTATAAATAAGAAACATATATATACCCATATATATATACAGGGAGTTCGGGATAATTTTGACGCTCATTAATGTCTCCCTTTTTTTCAGGAATGGCTTCATATATTGTGGAAAAGTCAACAGCGCTGGAGAGCCTGAACATTAGAGAAGCAGTTGAGAAAAAAATTAGATGACATAGAGAAGAGGAACCCGTCCGAATACCGTAAAAGAGTTGCCTGCATCATAACGATTCGCGCTGGGTATGTCTCAAAATACTGAATCCTTGACTGCTGTGGAATCCTTTATAGACACTGTTGTTGTTGGCACTCGGTCGCTTACGACGTCGAGGGTTCCAGTTGATCCGTTCAACGGAACAGCCTGCTCGTGAAATTAATGTGCAAGTGGCTGAGCACTCCACAGACACGTGTACCCTTAACGTAGTTCTCGGGGGATATTCAGCGTGACAGTGTGACAACGCTGACCCTTTGAATTATAGGCACAACAGAAACAGGAAGTAAGAGTGAGAGAAAGTTGTGGTGGAGGAGTACAGCAGGGTTCGCCAGCATCCCCTGCTGGTGTCTCGTGGAGCTTCATGTGTTTTTTCGCTCAATAAACACTCACAACGCCCGGTCTGGGAATCGAAACCGCGATCCTATGGCCGCGAGTCCGCTGCCGTAACAACTGGGCCATTGCGCCTCCACTTGTAGACACTGTAGAGGCGATAACATGACATGGGGAACTAGAAAGGAGTTCCAAAGCCCTGGCCAGCAGGTAAGAATACATCAGGTGCTTTGACTACGTCAGCACATCGGAATTCATCCTCACATCTTTGTATATATATATATAT
>NC_069003.1:955253-957953 GCF_001194135.2 Octopus bimaculoides | reverse complement strand
GAGAGAGAGAGAGAGAGAGAGAGAGCGAGAGAGGAAAGTGTGAAGCGTACATTTATTAAGAGCAGCGTATTCAGTGAGGCGTTGAAGTCGCTGTTGCAAGCAAACAGCCGTGTTAATGGAGGTGAATATTATTATACTGAGAAGACAATGGCTCAAACAACATGTTAAGCTTGTTGCTGTTGTTGATGATGATGATGATGATGATGATGATGATGATGATGATGACGATGATGATGACGAGGGTGGTGATGAAGTGGATGTAGATGGTGATGATGGTGATGGTGCTATGTGCAGTTTTTTTTTTATTGCTGTTTCTGTTAGCTCTTAGACATCAAAACCAGAATACACACACAAGAAAGTATGTGTGACAGACTCTGTGTGTGCGTCTGTGTGCATGTGTGTGTGTATGTGCATATGTGAATGTGTGTATACGTGTGTGTGTGTGTGCCTGCGTGTGTGTGTAAATTCTCTGCATTACATGCTAATTATAAGTATGTATTTTCTATAGAGAGGTACTTGGAATTATAGACTGGTACGTTGATATATATATATATATATATATATATATCGGGGGGGGGGCGAAATTGCGCTTGACCCTCTGGCCAATAACTGAAGCGGAGTCGGTGACCTTCTGTGCTTTTTGATCGTCTGTATATCTAGTGTATATTCGTATGTTTATTTACTACATATATATACATGCATACATATAGACACACATTTATACACACGCATATATCTACATATAAATATATATACATACACACCCACACACATATATGTGTATGTATGCATGTATGTATGTGTGTATATATGTATGTGTGTATGTATGTTTGTATAATATTAGGCGCAGTTTGAATATGTACGAATGGTGTTTGAACAAGTGCAATTTCTTCACTGCAATCTGTCGTTGAGAAAATATTCTCGTTTAAAGCAAAAAAGGTTTTAGAACATCATAACCGGCTCATGGCGTCTGTTATGCTCTGGTGGATGAATGTTGACCTCATTACTTCTCTTGAACGGCAGATATGAAGAGAAGCATCTCTCATCTGACCAGTACGCTTTCTTCATTAATCAAGCATCAGTAAATATCATTTACCCATAACCCAATTTTTCCGCCAGAAATATAAAACAAACATATCAGTTGGTGGGCAAAACACCGACGGAAAATAACCAAAGATGGGCCGGTTCAAGTATGTTTTAGAGAGAGTCAAACCTCGAAAGTATTATCACCGGAGACTTTGCACTGACAATGCAGTGTCCCTACTTCGTGATTAGCCAATCGTTGTGGTCTAATGTAATCGTGGTTAACCAATCGTTGTGGTCTAATCGTACCGATTGCACTTTTGTTCTGATGTCTTTCCTCATCGTATGTTCTACTTTGCCAACACCATCCCCACTTATCTATTTCTCTACAACACTATCTTTTTCCTAAAGGCAATCGATTTGTACTTTAATGCCCTTCTCAGAGCGTATCACCACTTGTTATTTAGGATTACCTGTGCAAAAAAGCATAGTGACATTTCGTTCAACTTTACCCGCGGAGTTCAAATTCCTTCGAGGGGGAGTTTACCTTTCATCCTTTCCTGGTCGACACAATAAGTATCAGCTGAGGACGGGCCTTGATTTAATGGATTTGACCCTCCCCTATACTAACCGGCCTTGTCCCAAAATTTGAAACCGATATCTTAAAAGAGCTGTGTATGTGTATGTATATATGCATGCATGCGTGTTGTATGTATGTATGTATGTATGTATGTATGTATCTATGTATGTATGTGCTCCTGAATGTTTGCCGAGGTATGTATATTGAAGATTTCAACATTTAGTAATAAATTAAAGTGCTTGCGTCGGCTGCAGCAGTTCGAAATTGCAGACTGGACCCAAGTTACGATAATATCAGAGGTTACATATTTACTGTGCATTCTTTTAGCTCGTTGTAAGAATTAAAAATATCTCCTTCAGAATGTTAATAGATGTATAAGATTTTTGCTTCTCTCCACGTTTGTAAATGAAATGGTGTTTATGAATTAATGTGTGTGTGTGTGTGTGAATTAACTCTGAAGGACGTTGAATATATATATGTATGTGTAGACATATGGTTTTGGTTAGATGGGTGAGTACATTCATGGTGCAATTTGAGCGAACCTTCAGGAGTGGCATCATATATGTGAATGTATATGTATATAAGCACACATGCATCCATATACATATATATGTGCGTGCTTTGTGTGTGTGCATGCATACATGTGCATGTGTGTGAGCGTCTGCAAATTTGTATGTATGATTGGATGGATATATATATATGTACATATTTAAACCTCTCTCACACATGCACACACATACACACACAGAGAGAAGCTCATGCGCGCGTGTGTGTGTGTGTGTGCGTGTGTGCGTGTGTGCGTGTGTGTGTGTGTGTGTGCGTGTGTGTGTGTGTGTGTATTGCACAGGGTGTATATATATAGGCGTTGCGGTGTATATTTATTATTCTAGTATTATGCTTACACCTAATAAATTGCAATATTCCAATGAATTACTCCCCTGTCACCTGATATCGCCTGATAATATATATATAGATATAGATAGATAGATAGATAGATAGATAGATAGATAGATAGATAGATAGATGGATAGATAGACAGACAGATAGATACATACATATATGTGTGTGTGTATGTATGTATATATATATATATATAT
>NC_069003.1:953509-954041 GCF_001194135.2 Octopus bimaculoides | reverse complement strand
TATATATATATATAAGGATAAGATCATTATTTAAAATACCGACCTTATCAGGTGGCCAGCATGGGAATAAAAACCTCAAAGGTAATAATTATTATTTAAATTATAATTAAGGGCATCTAAGACATACCACCACTGTGGCGGTAGCTCTTAGATACTCGTAATTATAATTATATATATATATATACATACAAAAATACATACGTACATACATACACATAAAAATATTTTTTCGTATATATATCTTCACGTGTTTATATATAGATACACATGCACACATATTCACAGCTTCACTTATATATTTGGTTGGTTGGGTGCGAGAGACGAGTGAGATAACAAAGAGAGACAGACAGATAAGTTCGATAGAGACTTAGAGAACAAGGGAGGAAAGACAGAGATGAAGTGAGAGAGTCTATAGGAATATGCATGTAATGAATACACACACACTCTCGTATATTTATATATATATATATATATATGTGTGTGTGTGTGTGTGTGTGTGTGTGTGTGTGTGTGTGTGTGTGTGTGTGTGTGT
>NC_069003.1:949959-950408 GCF_001194135.2 Octopus bimaculoides | reverse complement strand
ACAAAGACAGACACACATACACACGCAGATATATATATGCGCGTGCGCGCATTTTCTTTTCTCCTGTTCTTATGGAGAGAGCTCGGAACGTTCAGGATCTGAATGTTCAAACCCCACCACCACCACCACCACCACAGGTTCACCGTCAACTGCCTCTGCCGCAACCACCACCACCGCCTCCTCCTATTCCATCGGTCTCGCTTGCCGAACCGCCAGGCCACAGGGACGCAAACACACCAGTATTGTTTGTCAAGTGATGTTAGGATGGTCATTGCTGGAACGTCTTTGATTGTAGAGCTGCCTGGATCAGGACTGACCTGGGGTTAAACAACAACAACTGGCTTATACGTTTTGGCTCGAACTGCTAGAAGTAGTAACCAAATCTCACTTAAAATCCCACACAACTACTTCAAGCAGAGACGTAGGAATAGGATGGGATGGTCACGGCT
>NC_069003.1:949352-949949 GCF_001194135.2 Octopus bimaculoides | reverse complement strand
AACTACTTCAAGCAGAGACGTAGGAATAGGATGGGATGGTCACGGCTGGAACATCAGTGATCATAAGTCTACTGGATCCAGACAGCCCTGGGTTTAAACGACAACTATAACTACCAATGGCAACACCTATACTATACATTAGATAATGTAGTCCTAGATACACAATGTCTAAAATAAAAGACGGGAAGCCTGTTTTGTCATTGATTCTAGTGGATCAGGGCTGACCTGGGGTTAAACAGTAACAATAACAACACGAATATGTTCTCTCTCCCGCTCTCTCACTCTCTCTCACTCTCTCTCTCTCTCTCTCTCTCTGTATATATATATATATATATATATATATATATATATATATTGCCATTCACATGCACATGTGTTGGACCACTAGGTCGAACCACTAGGTTACAGGGACACAACCACACCAGCATTGGCTGTCAAGGAATGGTGAGGGGACAAACACAAACAAATACACACACACACACACACACACACACACACACATATGTGATGTGCTAACAAAACTGTCCGATGAACGGGAGCGTGAAACTCAGAGTAACAGTCTTTTATTATATTTCTGCTGCTTTTAAATAAAGCATA
>NC_069003.1:948246-948799 GCF_001194135.2 Octopus bimaculoides | reverse complement strand
ATATATATATATATATATATATATATATATATATAGAGAGAGAGAGAGAGAGAGAGAGAGAGAGAGATATGCACTAATACGCATTTATGAAATCACACACCTATATGAGTGTATCGATTGATGCCAGAAGATGACGCGTAATACAGGTAGAAGAGTGCATTTTTTTAAGTATGGTATGTTACCTGTGAAGTTTTTAATAAAAACATCTGTATGCAAAATGGCTGCTCGCATGCGGAGATACATTCATAGCAGCGTTGGAGCTAGTCTGATGAATGTGCGTGTGTGCAAGTGCACCAGCGTTTGTTCGTACATGTGTGTATATGTATGTGTATAGATAGGGAAAAATAATTACATACATGCGCATGCACATGTCTCGTTGCACACTGAAATATATGTGTGCGCGTGTGTTTGTGTGAGTGTGTGTGTGTGTGTGCATATGTATGAATGTATATGTGCGTGTGTCTCCCTGTGCATGTGTGTGCGAATGTCAGTAATTATTGATATACACACACACACACACACACACACATATATATATATATATATATATATA
>NC_069003.1:945334-947807 GCF_001194135.2 Octopus bimaculoides | reverse complement strand
ATTTATGATATTATATATATATATATATATATATATATAAATTGATATTTATATAGGTATATATTAATATGTAAACGTCTATGTATGAATAAATTTATTGATGCCTGTATATATATGTGTGTGTGTATATATATATATATATATATATATATATATACGTATATGTATATATATGCACGTATCTATGTGGTTATGTGTGTATATGTGTGTGTGTGTGTGTGTGTGTGTGTGCCTGTTTCGTTTTGTGCCTGAGTGTAAGTGCTTGCCTGTGTTGTACTCTCATCTGGTCGCCCCCTCCTGCCCCTCCCCCTCCATGCATATCGACAATAGTTCTGCCATTGTACAGATATAGATTTTGTTGCTGCTAACTCATAAAACAACATCAATATGTGGGGAAATAATAACACTCTGTCTATTGAGACGAGATGGCACTGGAGGATGCGGTGATGGCGGTGGGTGTCATAGTGAAGAGGGAGAAGGGAAGACGGTGATGATTGTCATGGTAATGGTAGCCATTTTGCTGTTGGGGACGGTAGTTGTAAATTTGTTGGCGATTTTAGTAGTGTTGGTCGTTGTAGTTTTGATGTTGATGTTAGTGAGGTGTCGTTGAAGTCAATAAGGACGATTGTAGTTGCTTTTGTAGAGGTGAGAGGGTTGATAGTGTTGTTATGTTTGTCGTTTATAAAGCGTCGCGATGGCAGAGACGTTAGCACACGGGCCAAAATGATTAGCAGTATTTGGTCCGTCTTCATGTCAGAGTTCGAATTACACCGGTGTCAGCTTTGCCTTTCACGCTTTTTCGGGGTTGGTAAAATAGGTACAAGGTGAACACTGGGGTCAATGTAATCGACTTAAATTGGCCGTATTTAGCGGCCAATTTAACGACTGGTTGGACAAAGGTATATATACATGTGTGTGTGTGTGTGTGTGTGTGTGTGTGTGTGTGTGTAGTGTGTGTGTATGTAAACACACACACATATTCATATATATATATATATTCAAATATGAATTAGAAGGAGTGCGAGGTATATAAACAAAATGAAACACATACACAAGTTGTGTTTGTTCTAGTATGCTCTTCTTTCAGTTTCCGTCAAGAAAATCCACTTACGAGCCTGTGGTCGGCCCGAGGCTATAGTAGGAGACACTATCGTAAGGTGCCACGCAGTGTGACTGAACCAGAAAACATGTAGTCGGGAAGCAAAATTTGTACAAATCTAAATTTATTCTTGGAAATATATTCAACAAGATGACCAAAAGAATCTTGACAATGCCTTAATATGGATCCTTGATCGATAGAGTCTATGCAACGTTACACTGGCATCTATTCGTTTGAAAGAATTCATCTTTAACAGCAAGAACACTCAACCTCTTAGGAGGAAGTGTTGCAAAAGAACAGGAGGTATAATCCACCTCATTTGATAGATCTAATCGAATATAGGCAAAACCCTATCACGTCTTGTAAGAACTAATTTTCTTCCCGGACATAAGAAGAGGAAAATATCTGTTATATATTCGCTGCCGAAAACAAAACAAAATACTGTCTTCCTCAAAATTTCGGTGCCCAGTAGTTATAAGGAAGCAAAGAAGAATTTAATATCACCATAGCAGAGCCGATAGAACACGCAAATAAAAACGTCACTCCCAAAACTAAACTACTCGGAAAAGCAGTTATATATGCAGCCATTTTAAATCTTGCTTAACGAAAACATTATATAATATATAAGTATGACGAGAACCAATTTAGAAAATGGTTTCATCTACGTAATTAGATATTTAGACGTTGCATAGAGTTGACTCAAAACTAGTAACATGCGTCTGCTTTCTGAAGCCTAAGAATGCTCCGCATATTATTAAATAGAATCTTCGAGATAAAGTATCAATTTATAACTAATGATACTCTTTGAATAGTCTTTCTTCTGAAACATCAAACCAAAATAGGCGCAGAAAATTCATCTCTGCATTAACTACTTCAAAACATTAATTGCTTGGAAAGTTTCATGACATCTGAAAAGGAGTGACATGGAATCACAACTGCTGATGATATTTCTACTGTTAATTTTAGTTTTCGTTTTCTGTTCAAATAGGACTTCCTGTTAAATTAGTAATGAACTTGAAATGATCTTATTTCTAAAATAAATTAATAGGAACCAATACAGTGACATTAATGATATCTCAAGAAGGAAAACATAAAATCTTAATTTAACCCGTATTTCCTATTTCTGGTTTCTATTAATAAATGCTACTTTGTGTTCAATTAGTAATATATTTAGAGAGATTTCTTTTCTCTAAATACTAAACTCACCAACTGAATCTCGCATTCGCAATGCACATATACATCGGTCTATTTCTACATCTATTCACACAACCATCACATTTATATACACGCATATACACAGATTAGGCAGATCAATAAATACACTATATATATAGTGAGAGAGAGAGAGAGAGAGAGAGAGAGAGAGAGAGAGAG
>NC_069003.1:944296-945289 GCF_001194135.2 Octopus bimaculoides | reverse complement strand
TATATATATATATATATATATATATATATATATATGATATATATATATGATATATATAGTATTTTGCAAAATGATATTCCGAGTCCTCTACGACGAAAAGGCATGATGATCACGTTTAGAAAGGCTGGGATCATAGGGTTTTCTTAGTTACATTTCAGCCGACTTCCGAGAACCAGAATAACTAGTTGTGCCACCACTGTTACTATTAATCCGCATAAACTCGCATTCTACGTATACCATTGTCTCTTTGGTTATCCACCAACAACGCCAGCGGAACCAATCACAACCACAATCACCACTACCAACAACAACACCTCCATCTCCCACCGCCACCACAACTCCATCTAATATGTTACTCACTTCCACCAGTCAGATGTGTAACTTGCATTTAAAAAAAAAGTGTCCGTTCCCCAACTTCCGATTAAGTTTGATGGTTTCGACGAGAGATAAAAAAGGATAAATAAAGGTGGAACAAAAGTACGTTTAAAGCATTCCGGAATAAGAGTTGTGAAGTAACCGAAGAGGCATTGAGGAGAACCGGAAGTCAATCATAAAACTGTCAACATATTGTTTATGTTCTGATTTCTTTGTTTATGTTTATTTGTCTTTTTTCATCTTATGTTTTTATGACGCTGGTTTCGGTTGGGTAAAGTTTCGGGTTGGGAAATTTATGGTAGTTTCCTTTTTTATGTAATGTTCATATTCTTTGTGGGTTGTTTTAGTTTCTGTGCATGCGTGCTTACGTGTATACATGCATACGATGCTTGCGCTGCATACAAACATCTATATACACAGATACATATACTCATACATACATACATACATACATACATACATACATACATACATACATACATACATACATATGTACGTACGTACATATGTATGTATACAGCGACACATATACAGATTTCATTTGTTATGCGTGGAAGCTTGTTGTGTATATATATCAATGTATATATATATATATATATATATATATATATATATATA
>NC_069003.1:942569-943863 GCF_001194135.2 Octopus bimaculoides | reverse complement strand
TATATATCAGCTGGAGGAGATGTCCTCCTGGGGCTAAAAGCAACAGTAACATCCACCCCTAGGGGTCAGCCACACTTAAGTGGCAATATACTACACTTTATCGTGCAGTTACTGTTAATACTTCATTTAGAGAATTAACATTGCTTATATATATATATATATATATATATATCTGTATATGTATCTACATGTGTGTGTATATCTACGTTTGTATGTGTTCACACATATATATATTTAATTATATGTATATTTCTATTAAAATCTAGCAGAAGTGAAAGAGTGAATCACGGGCCGACAGTTTCGTGTTGTGGCACTTTAATTATATTTCTCTGTATATACGCTTACACGCATGCATATAAAATGTGTTCGCGTATTTCTGATAAGTACACGGCCTATGTGTGTGTGTATGTGTGCGTGGCTATTTGTGTGCATATGTGGTTATGTGTGTGTTTGTGTATGTGTGGTGGGGAGTGAGGATCACACGGTATGTGTACTTAATACGAGATGTTTACCGAGCAGCAGGTTGAGAGAGATTAAATTTCGATATCTGAAACGCTTAATACGCCCTTGATCCACACATGTTCAACAATTTCATCTTCTCTCCTTAAAGGTACTTCTTTCAAGGGAACACTCGTAATAATTCGCACCTTATTCTCTACGATTCTATCTCTTTTCATTTCAATTATCTTTTAACCTCAGGTATTTATTCAATAGCAGATCCAAGATCAAAAGCGCTTCCGCTTTTGCTCAGAAATCTTTCCTCAATCACAGTGTAACTAGAACTTTAGCTTAAAATGTAAGAAAGAATAAGAGGTTATTTCAGTAAAAAGCGAAACGAAAGCATCAGTTCTTGCTCGTTAGATCTTCCACGTATTACAATTGTTAAAAGCCATGGTCTATAAAAGAAAGTTCCTTGTTTGATTTTCTAAATGTTAGATTTTCTCTGGGATTATTTTCTGTAAAAACGTCATCTTTAAAAATACACCACTTGTCTCTTGAAAAGATGCGGCTGTAATAATTTGTAGTTTAATATACATGCTTCAGTTTTTTATGTGTACTGCATGTTATTTCTTTATTTTATATATATATTTTTTTAATTGATCGTTTCGACTGCTCTACATCGCAGACAAATCTGCCTTTCTCTCCCACACGATCTTGCTTTCAAAGAAAAATGACACATCGATTGATATGTTTTGTTCTGCCTGAGAAAAATACGATATGTCCATACATACATGCATACATACCTGCATATATATGTGTGTGTATGTGTATGCATGTATATATATATATATAT
>NC_069003.1:939248-940121 GCF_001194135.2 Octopus bimaculoides | reverse complement strand
GCATAACATATAAATACATATGTGAAAATATAAATTAAAAGAACGTAAAAATATTTGTGATATAAATATGGTGAGTGCAAACGAAAGAGAACATATTAACAGAAACAGACATAGATATTGAAAATAAAATGATGAACTACTTATAGAAAAAGATACAATATATATAAATTATATAATATAAGAAGGTAAAGCAGTTCAGAGAGCAAAACTTATATTAATGGAACTGATCAAATATTTTCAGTTAAGGATTAATAATTAAGGATAAAGTCCTGTCATTAGCGGAAGTCCATTCCGTGGCCGTTTCTGGAGTACATTTTCGGTAAGGTGAAAAGTTCTAAGGTTTAACTCATCCTTGTAAATAAACTTTTGAACTATTCACCTTACCGAAAATGTACTCCAGAATCGGCCGTGAAATGGACTTCCTCAAATAACAGGACTTTATCCCTAATTCTTAAAACATAATTAAAATTTTTTGATCTGTTCTAGTAATGTAGTTTTTGCTCTCTGAAATGTCTTACCTTCTTATATTATATAATTTATATATGTTGTATCTTTTTCTATCGGTAATTTATAATATTGTTTTCGATATCTCTATTCTTAAGGCTGTGAGCTGGCAGAAGCGATAGCAAGTCGGACGAAATGCGTACCGGTATTTCCTCTGACGTTACGCTCTGAGTTCAAATTCCGTCGGTGTTGACTTTACCTTTCATTTTTTTCGCGGTCGAAAAATTAAGTACCAGTTGCGTACTGGTATCGATCCAATCGACTCGCCCCCTCCACTAAAATTTCAGGCCTTGTGCCTAGAGTAGAAAAGAATATCTATTTTTGTTGGTGTGTTCTCTTTTCTTTGCACCCACGCATAATTTTTTACAT
>NC_069003.1:938719-939238 GCF_001194135.2 Octopus bimaculoides | reverse complement strand
AGAGAGAGAGAGAGAGAGAGAGAGAGAGAGAGAGAGAGAGAGAGAGAGAGAGAGACTTGTATTGATCTGGTGTAATATGTTCATATGGTTGCTATGGTTCTGATTACATTGTAAAGTCAGTTCCATATCTATACCTGACCAGTTTTCACTCCTCAATTCTCAATATCTCAACTGTATTCGCTTTTATTAAGATTTTAATGTGTCTGCCAATGCAGCACTATTCCCAACTGTTTAACATTCTCTCCCTGCATATTCGGAACTTTCATCCAGTTGTCAATAGCTTTTAATTTTTTTTTTCCTAGTGGTATCCCAAAATATACGGATATAGCACCCGTTTTTTTAATTTTTTCTTACGGTCCTACTCTGTGTTACATTTAGTGAATAAAAAATCCGTAGATTGTTATACCTAAAATCTATTTGTAAGTCAATAATTGCCTTGAGATATAAATGAAAGTTTCACATTTGGCTGACACTCAACATTACGTCCACCGAGTGAGCTTCGTAGCCTCCAGAAACGAC
>NC_069003.1:933926-937987 GCF_001194135.2 Octopus bimaculoides | reverse complement strand
AAATACAAACGTACATACATACACACATACATATATGTGTATATATATATATGTGTATATATATATATTTCTTTACAATTATTTTTTTCTATGTCATTTCCTATTTAAGCTTCACTGATGATGCAGCAGTATATCTTTAGTGTGTTTGTATATTTATATAGAGAAACAAATTCAGTTTCTCGTCTCCAGAATTTTTACAATATCTGCGATGAATTATTCATTACACATTTATAATAATACTGAAAATTCCTGTTTTTGCTTCGATTACATATAAATCGCCCATAAAAGAACTGATGGACCAAGTGGTTTATAATAGTTCATCTTGAAGTAACCAATTGTTTCAAGCTTAATCCGACGTATTAGAAGATTCCTTTCTGATTGTTCTACATGAGAAACACGGTTGTCTTGATAGGTTATGAATTCTTGCAGCAGCTTGAGAATGCTGTCTCCTCAAAAGACACAGGTTTGACTTGTTTTCTGTTATTAAGTAACAATTTTGATTGTTGTTTCCTTTTTCTTCAGAGATTTCATGACACAGAAGTAGACTTGCATGTGATAACAGTCAAATCAACCTCAACAAGCTTTCAACTCAGTGTGAAGATATGAAATAGCTCTAATGCAGCTATGGTATAGTTTAACATAGACATGAAGAATCTGTAAAGATCTTAATATATACATTTATATATATATATATATATATATATATATATATATATATAATATAGTTGGATGTTGTTTCAGAACACCAAAATACTACGTCATTACCTGTGCCTTATGAGAGAATTTGTCGCCGGAAACTATGCGGAAACCCTTCACAGATGAATATATATGTGTATATGTGTATGTATATGCCTGTTCAAACATTTGACTTCCTCAATGCTTCTTAACCAGAGTTGGTTTGTTTACAGCCCCGTACCTTAGCGGCTTGACTTATAGAATTTATTGAAGAAGTACACGGCTTAAAATATATGGACATCAGAAAAGAGACATTTGTACAACATAAAAGAGAATTTGATTATAGTAACGTTCTCTCTTGAAAAATAATGTTTGTAATTTTATTTCCGAAAATGCAGACACTGCATAAATAACAACACGTGGGCATTTTTCTGGGTTAAGTATAACGGCAGAAAGAAACCAGGATTTTTCTACAGTTATGCTTCGCAACAATTTCACTGATTGTTACATTGCCATTTCGTGCCCAACCAGATCCATAATATGTTGTCGGACAAACAGGGGTCATTACAGAAATTTTACTACAAGCTGGAAGAGCAAAGACCATCAATAGTGCTTGCTCGGGGAAATCTTTCCAGTAAAGGTTAATGCGTTTCTTTTTCTTCTTTTCTTTTCGTTCTTTTGCGGTTTTTTTTGTTTTGTTTTGTTTTTGGTTTGTTTTAAAATAGTCACTTCATAGAAACATCATGAAGCATAAATGAATAAACAAAAAAGAATTCTAACGATCCAACGGTGCTTAGCGGAAATGATCGAGAATATTCACAATATTGTAAAACCTTCTCATTCCGATATATGAACGGTTAAGAAATGTGGCGGTGGAAAGCAGCAATTGGGGAGATACCAAAGAATTAAAGGGAAATAAAACAAAAACAAAAAGAAAGCTATCGTGAATTTGGGAAACGGAAAAAGGGATTATTGGTCTTTGTGCTTCTTATCTCTTGTAAACAGACAAATAACTTCATTTTTGATCAACAAAGTGTTCGGACAGATGAGTACAAATTAATTAATATGAAACAGAAGATGAAAGATGTTTGCTAACAACTCAGGGCATCAGAAGAGAGCGGCTAAAAGAAAAATAATTAACAAGAAGTTTAATAGAAATTAATCAGCAGTTTATAGAAATATGACAAGAAAATCAATAAATATCAGAGAGGATTTTTCTCAGAAGGATATAGATTCATTCTGAAAAAGAATCTAGAACGGAGCAGAAGAGTTTAATTAAGATACAAGATGGCTTAGCCAAAAATGATGTAGCATAAAGTGTGAGACATTTCAGAATATTTCAAAAACTTCAGAATAGAAAACCACCAGGAATCTTTTCTACTCAAAGCACAAGGCCCGAAATTTTGGAGGAGGCGGCCAGTCGATTAGATCGACCCCAGTGCGTAACTGATACTTAATTTATCGACCCCGAAAGGATGAAAGGCATAGTCGACCTCGGTGGAATTTGAACTCAGAACGTAAAGACAAACGAAATTCCGCTAAGCATTTCACCCGGTGTGCTAACGTTTCTGCCAGCTCGCCGCCTTAGAAAAGCTCCAAGAATAGACACGGCTGTCGTATACAGGCACAGCAACGTCACCTATCGGAAGTATTTCATTGACCATTACTAACTAACTTTCAACAGAGATATGAACATACCAAACTGCTTGCTGCTGGCAGAAGCAAAACTCATTCGTTAAAGCTGTCGTCTGGGGAAATATGCCTGTCAACTGCATGTCAGAATGTCATGCATCGAATGTATTTCGCATTAGAAACTCTCTTCCAGCATCACTAACAGCTATATTCGCGTGGCAGTTGAGGCATCTGGGAGGGGCGGAAGACCTTGAAAGTGTGTTAAACAAATCTTGACTTTAAAAAACTGTTGTGCGAGGTGCAGCAGTACAGGGGGTGCTTAATCTTAGTCAAGCAGATTTATTCGAAAGCATTAGATGAGGTTCCCCTCTCAAAAGTTCCAAACACCATTATCAGGACTACAGAGAATCTGACATCTTGAGCTTTCTTTCTCAACTTATATCAAGTCTTGGATTTATAGTAACTGATCAGAGAGATACAATATCACAGACGTATGTGTCAAGAGAAATCGCTTTCTCTCTCGTTCTCTCTCTCTCTCCCTGTTTCTATCTCACTCTCTCTCTCTCCTCAATATCGTGTGTACTTTGAGTAAAAATCTCTTTTTTATTTGCTTAACAAATGAGAAGAAACACGCGATTCGCTGGCAAGAATATAAAAATACCAAACTCAGATATTGTTCATTTCTACGCAGACGGAATATTTATGCCAAAAATATGAGTGGTAAGAAGAGAAGTATTGGTCTAGTTTCGAGATTCTCAAAAGATATAAAGATGGAGGTCTAACAGGACAAACATTCTTAAATGGCTATAAAACAAGTTCAAGTGCATGAAGCAATATTTTGGTCAATGACCTATTATTTTGATTTTGATTTTAAAATGCCAGAAGGTCTTAGAGATTGGGGGGAAATATTTCCTGAGATGGAACCTGCATTAAGGAACGCCAGGGATATGAAAACATGGTCATCAGAACTTTGCACATATAATAAATCAATGTGATTAAGGTAACAGAGTTGATGAAAGCATTTGTGATATTTGCTAAATGGGATTAACAATTCTGATGAGGAAAACTCAAAATTTGTTAAGCTTTACATGAAATCACCTCATCAGAGCTGATGGTGGCTACTTCCCCTACAAATGAACGTATGTAAGTCTATGCATGTATGTATGTATGTATGTATGTGTTTTATATATGTATATAAATATATATATATGAGAAGTCTTGGTTTCCAGAAGATACAAAAGGCAGGTAAGGCTATATATATATATATATATATATATATATATATATATATATATATATATATATATATATATATATATATATATCATTGAGTTAGATAACAGACACTGGTTTAAATGTCCTCATTGTGACTATATGTGTGTGTGTGTATATATATATATTTGTAAGTATGTATAAACACACATATATACATTAGATAGATGTGCTTTTGATGTTGGATATATATGTATATATACCTATATCTAATTATCTGTCTATCTTTACATACGCTCATACATACACATTCACACCCACACATACATAACATACATGCAAACATACATACATACATGCATACATACATACATACATACATACATACATACATACATACGTACGTATTTACACACACATACTACCACAAAGATACACATATATATGTAGCCTGTCACTCAAACAAGAAAACACATTTACCAACACCATTTCAGTGATTTATACACACGTAGACTAAGAAACCACATGTGTTGTGACAAGCA
>NC_069003.1:931603-932538 GCF_001194135.2 Octopus bimaculoides | reverse complement strand
GAACCCGAATAAAACGGAAACAAATTTTGTAAAATATTTTGAAAATTTTGTAAACATCAAACGAAGATTCGTAAACATGGAGAAAAGAATCACAGTTAACAGATACGGACAAGTATTCTAGGAAGCATTTTGGTAAATACAATGTAAGTTTATAAACTTTGAACACACATGGGAAAATCACCAGAAATTCTTTGTTTGCGAATATTTTTAGCTAGAATGGAGTATGGAACATGGGTAAAATTTATGTTTAATCTTTCGTCTTTCGTCCTACATGCGTCTCGTCGGCCGAGGCTATGGCAGAAAATACTTGCCGAAGGTGCCACGCAGTGAGATTCAACATGGAACCATGTGGTTGGCAAGCAAATTTCTTACCAGGTAGCCATACCTTCGCTTTACAAACATATACAAATAAAATTATCGTAGGGGAGGAATATCGCAAAAATTGAGCCTCTTTGCTTGGCACGTTCATGGAAATATGGGTTGAAAGAAAAGTGGCCTGACCATTTTCATAAAGGAATGGTCTATTCTGAAATCATTAGCATGAAAAACAGGGTCCACTGGGGTTAGCATCGCTACAGCGTGGAACAAAGTACCTTGCAGCAATGGTTTAAACCAAGGTGCAGTGGTTTTTATAATTCTGGAATCGATACACGAAATTACCGGTGAAAGAGTAGAGTCAGAGTAGGCAACCATTACACAACTCGCACATTTCTGGGCCGTCGGGAAATTAGAATAAGGAATATGAGGATTTCTTTTGATAAAATCAATGAAGCCCATTACAGAATGCCCTGTGGTAAATATTCCATTTCCTTAAATTGTGAGTTCAAACCCTACAGGCGTCAATTTGCCGTTCAATCTTCGGTGTCGATGGGATCGATTTACCTTCACATCCACAACATATAATTGTTAGACAGGATCACAAAAGTACATATATA
>NC_069003.1:927298-931593 GCF_001194135.2 Octopus bimaculoides | reverse complement strand
GTATGCTTGTATATATGCCTGTATGTATGTATGTATGTATGTAAGTATGTATGCATGTGCAATTCAATTTGATCCGGCTTTTCATTAGCGCACCTAGGAATTTCAGCCTTTCAACGCGTCAGGAGAGAACTAATAGGAATAATATTTACTCGCATTCAGAAGTTACTTGAAAAGAAATGTGTATTTTAATTGGTTGTGAATAGTTTTCTTTCGGAAGTAAACGTTGATTTGAATAGTTATAATTAATCTCGTTCGAAAAGAACGATAAATAATGAGATGTTCGGTGGTAGATGCTGCCTGTAATTGGGAGAGAGGAAAGAAGAATGAAAAGGGCGAGGCGCGTAATCACGTAAAGGAAGCTGTAAATTGAATTTGTACAAGTTCTTATATGTGGAAAATGATGTTTGTCTTATGGGTCAAATAAAGTCTATATATAAGTTATTGGTGTTTGAATATTGTCGTGGGCTGGAGATATAGATTGCGTATACATAAGTGAACAGTGGACGGTGGATGTTCATAATTCTTCACTATGTCTATAATGGCTTATTACTATATCAACATGTAAAACGTGCAAAATGAGAAGCGTCCCCTCGATTAAGTAAGATTAGTAAAAGTATTATAGATGGTTTCATCACGAATATTACGACTAACGACAAACTGTTTAAACCATATGTTTGAATGTCGTTCAATTTTATGAATAAGGAAACCGTAGTTTGATATCGGAGATCATTACCCTTCAATCAAAGAACTCTTACTCCAGACAATACTACTTTTCACAAAAACATCATTATGTTCCTGAAATCAAAATCTTTATATGTGGGAAAATATTCTTATTTTTTCTTGAAACGATTCCTGAGTCAGTGGTGAAGTTTATTTTTCTTTTGACTTGAACACGGGGATAAGTATTTCGACTGAAACATGTAAAGTTATAAGTCTCTTCATGTTGGATTTATCTTTATAAATGTCTGCGTGTTACCCATAAACACTGAATAGCTAACAATCATTGGGTTTCGCGAAATCATTGTTAAGCAATTCAAAATAGCCTAAATCTTTTAATCAGAATAAATTTTAGAATATTCAGTTTCTTGGAGTTATCATTATATAAGGTCGTTGGAGCTTCTCCACAACTTCTTAATTTTCCAATATGATTAATTTCAGTTATTAAGGATCACGTAAAGACGAACTCCTTTAAAGAGCGTGTCTCCTCATTTTACTGAAGATCCATCAGAGACAAGCTTTAAGAATAATACAAAACGCATCGCCAACAGCGTTAATAATTACACCAGACATGAAACAGTCATTACCTCACATTAACGAATGTTATTCCTTCTTGTTTAGATCTTAAGCACAAGCATCACCAATTTTACTCAGATTGACTATATCACGACTCATATTGACGTCGTGTCTTTTCGAACATGAAACAAAGTTAGATCTTCCTCATATGTCGCACACCATCCCATAATGCATTTGCATAAATCCATTGCTGACAAGGGAAACACCTAACAGGTTGCATTGTCCAATGACTTTACTTACAAATCTATCAACAATAATAGTATGTTATCGATTTATCGATCAACACCTGGAATCTTTTTTTTCAACCATCACATGAGCACTGGGATCGGTAGAAAACGACTTTCACCCTTCCCACAATTGCTGGCTTCAGCCAAGGTCTGAAACCATCCTCTACATTATCACAATCATCATCATCATCATCATCATCATCATCTTCATCCTCGAATTTATTACTATCATTATTATCAACTTCGGTTCCAGTCAGAGGTTTCTGTTTCTGTGGGCTTCACCGAGAGGAAAATAAGGTTGTGGCACGGGAAACACTGAATTCTAGAATTCCTGGTCTTCTCATAAATCATACTCTGTCACATCGCATTCGTTGATCTTTCTTCCGTCTGTTGCCGCTAAATTACATCCACCTATACATACACACAGTGCTCACAATTATCTATATATATATGGATATATATATATGTATATATATATATATGTATATATATATATATATATATATATATATATATATATATATATATATATATATATATAAATTTCACATACATTGTATACATATATTTATATGATATATTTGTACACATATACATATATACCGTATTATATATACATATATCTAACATATATATATTTTTTGTATGTATGTGCGTGTGTATGTTCGCGTGTGCGTGTGTATTTGAGAGAGAGAGAGAGAGAGAGGTGGGGAGAAAGAGAAAGAATGTGTGTGTATGCTTTTTGTTTTGTTTTTTTCTCTGTTTTCGAAACTTGGCGAGTCTACTTGTATTGAAAATCCGATTAAACATGTACTAAATATTTAGCGGAGATGATTTAATTTTTACTCCACACATCCATTTCAAGTGTTTGGCCGTGTCCCAATCGTGAAAAACTATTACTGCAATTCGATATTCCATTCTCTTTTTTTTTTTTTTTTTTTTTTCGGTGATATTTCAAAGCACTTCATTTACTAAACACAAACGTCGGGTTTTCCGTCGGTCTCGACTTTGAGCATTCACTTTTTCGCCCAACAGAATTTCAACTCGCAAAATTGCCCTGTAAGTGGCCGAATATTGTACAAACAAAAGTACGCAAGCTTTATTCCTAGCCCTGTTCATCCAGACAAAATGTCTGACAAGTGTGGCTATTTTAATTATTGTTACATTGCAGAGAGAAATTGAAAGAGCAAAGAAGATCGAAAAAAAATAGATTTCAGTTTTGGACTAGAATTTTAATTGAGCCGGGGGTAGAAAAAGCAGTGTTAACCTCAACGTCTATTGGTTTTCATTTCTGGTACAAGGAGGGGTAGAATAAGTTGATTACATCGACCCCAGTGATCAACTGGTACTCATTTGAAACGTATATTGAACAGAAAGCGGAGAGTCACGGAAGAAATAACGAACGCCATTCTTTGAAACCTTCTGACGACTTTGTTAGTTCACCTTCTTACAACAAACAGTATTCTGTTAAGAAGCCATATACACCCTTATATACAAATAGGCGTACACACACCGTACGACAAACAGACACACACATATAGACATATACACACAGACACATATATTCATACACATGTTACGTTAGGCTATATACGCATCAATTACATGCACGCATATGAGTCAATGAGTCCTTCGATACATAGTCGATCGCCCATTGGCTTAACATAAAGTAGCAGCCAAAACTCCCTCAGGCTACGTCCAACCATGTCGGAAAAATAAAATATTGGTTAACGAGGTTCTGGGGTCTCCAAACATAAGTAACAGAAGGAAAGGTCACGTTTGCAATATCTTTGGGGTGCTCGATTAGGGTTCAACCAGAGTTACTCACCAACACCCATCCCAGCTCTGAAAACAACAGGAAATCAACAGGCAAACAGAAAAACAGGCAGTGAACGATGATAGAACAGAACACAAAGGCAAATAGACAGACAGACAGACGGACGGAAGCGACTAGAGACGAATACGAGCACTGAGTCAGTGAGAAACAACGAAAATACAGTCATAACAGATAAATAAGACAGGCAGAGGAAAGAAAGATATATCACATTTTCAGAATCAAAATTCTACGCTATCTGTTTATTCCTTATTCCTGCTTGTTCCGTCATGTGATAACATAATTATTACAAACAGACCCAGAGAAGTCCAATTGGCACCATTCCAACATTTTAATCAAATTGGAGAAATAAAGCATACAGTGTGTATATAAATGTGTGAGCGTATATATATATATATAAATATATACATATAAAATATATATAATGTGTGTGTGTGTGTGTAATTCACTAAACACCTGCTGGTTTCGTCAACTTTCCTGTTTCAGACGAACTCCAATAATAAAAGACTTGACTTCGCCTCAGCAATCTTGGAGATTAGAATGTCTAAGGATAGATGTTACTTTTTTTACCATTTTTTTTTAATAAATGTTCATGTGTGTGTGTATGCTATTGACTCTTTTATTGCGTGTGACTGTGTAATTACATGTATATGTATATACATACACACATTTATATGTATATATATATATATATATATAAATAAACGCACACACACATATATATATCTACAGACAGACAGACACATACATATATATACATACATACATATATACATACATATATATATATATGCATACATATAAAGATACAAAGAGAGGAAAGAGTGAGATTTGTTCAGCGATCAATATACATACATATACATGCGCGCACACACATACACATATATATATATATAAGTATATATATATATATATGTATATATATATATATATATATATAT
>NC_069003.1:926299-926997 GCF_001194135.2 Octopus bimaculoides | reverse complement strand
ATATATATATATATATATAATATATAATATATATACATACACACACATGCAGACGCACTAAGATACCCATAGACAAAGAGAAAGACATATATTTAAAGAGAGAGAGATTTGTGTGCTTCAGTTCCAGTAATTTCATAAATCAATCTTTTTTTTTTTTTTGTATCTCTATCATCATCTCTGTTTTCGAGATTCCTTAATACTCTTTATAAAACGTTTGTTTTGATTTTAAACTTTTTCATTACTTCAACATTCCCCCCTCTCTCTGTCTCTGTATGTCTTTCGTAGCCTCTTTTTCCTCCTATTTCTTTCACTCTCCTCCCACCCATCTCCCTAACTCTTCCCTACTAAAATATTTTATAAACTGTATTTCCTTTAATACTACAAATGCATTTTGCTCTTCTCAAGTATTTAACAGCCTATCTCTGGCACTCCCCCCTCTCCCCCTCTCTCTCTCTTTCTCTCTTCTCAACCCATTTCTCTCTCCCTCTTTCTCACTCTCTCATATTCTCTCTCTCTCATATTCCTATTTTTACCCTCTCCCTTCTAATATGTCTAAATTTTAATTTTCTATTCAATTCGTGTTTTCATAAATCAATTTCAGCTTTAATATATTCACTCTCTCCACACCCTGTTTTCCTACTTTCATCTCCCTCTCACTCTCCCACTCCTCACTCTGTGTGTATATATATATATATATA
>NC_069003.1:924335-924557 GCF_001194135.2 Octopus bimaculoides | reverse complement strand
ATCATGTGTATATATGTATGTATGTATGTACGTACGTACGTATGTATGTATCTATCTATCTATCTATCTATTTGTGTGTATGTACGTCTTTATACCCATCTTCTTTCCTACACATCTATCTACTATTCTGTTTGTCTATCTTTCTATCTATTTATCTATCTACTATTCTGTCTGTCTCTCTGTCTATCTCTCTATCTATCCATCCATCCTGTTGTCTGTCTG
>NC_069003.1:922444-924325 GCF_001194135.2 Octopus bimaculoides | reverse complement strand
TTTTTTTTTGTACCATTAGCACATCAGGTAAAATACTAGCGGCATTTCGCCCGTCTTTGGGATCGGCTTTGCCTTTTGTCGTTTCGGGGTCGATAAAATAAGAACCAGTTGAGCACTGGGTTCGACTTCTGCCAACCTCCTCCGAAATTGCTGGCCTTGAGCCAAAAATTTGAAATCAATATTTTCAAGATTTCTATTTGCTTTTCTTTTTATATAATAGCTTTTCCTTAACTAATTTTTTTGCTTGCACTGGAACAAATTTATACGGAGGACTTTTTTCTATTTCTTCTATACTCACCGGAGTAAAAGTCTTGTACTCTTATTCAGTGACTATCGTTGTACTTAGTCAGTGACTATCCCTGTACTTTTATGATGTAGGTATTATAACGCAGAAATGTTTCCAAACTGTTTACAGGTAACGATAACAGATTTCACTCAATTACTTAAGTTATTTGCTTTCCTCCTCTCCATATTCGCCAAACAAATTATCTATTTAGTTCTTCTCCACGAAATATCTCACACACAAACTTACACACAAAAAACACATCAGTCTTTCTCTCTCACCGCATATTTATTTCAAATTTGCTTTTAAACGTTCTCCGCATTAAATATTTTGACACCAACCTAAATGCCTATCAATTTACCTCATGTCTAAGCAAATCTTTATTCCTAATTAGAGTTTTAACGCACACGCCATTACGTTTGTCAACGCTAATCTCTCTCTCTCGCTCTCTCTCTCTCTCCCAGTGAGTACATATTCTTAATTATCTTTTTCGCGTTATTGCCAACATTATTTCGCCTGTTTTGGTTTCCATGTTTACTAACAAAAGCGGTGAGCTGGCAGAATCGTTGGCGTGCTTAGTGATACTTCGCTCGTCGCTACGTTCTGAGTTCAAATTCCGCCGCAGTTAACTTTGCCTTTTATCATTTTTGGTTGACGACTGGGGTTCGATGTAATCGATACATCACCTCGATCGGGGTTCAATGACGCACTCGGGTTACTCCCCACTAAAAAAAATCCTTGCTTTGAAACAATGATTTTGACGACGTGTACATCTATCTATAAACCAACCTATCAATCCATTTACTTCTTTGTCTACCAATCAATCCCCTAAATACTTCACTGATTTACCTAGTCTTGGGACTTCGTAAGGGTGTTGTCGTGACATTCGACATTTCTTTGTCATTCTTAGCTCTGTTCCCTCAAGATTTGAAAATAGAAGAGACAGGTCTAAGAAAAGAAGTGACAGACAGACAAAGAGAGAGAGAGAGAGAGAGAGAGAGAGAGACACACAAACACACAGAGGAAGAATCGTCACCTGCAGGAAGCCTTTACTTTATTTATCGACCCCGAAATGACGACATACGAAACTGGTGGTATTCGAACTCAGAGTGCAGAGAAATGGGACGCGTACCACAATGCAATCTGACACCGAGGTCTGGGCTAATTCATCATGTGTATATATGTATGTATGTATGTACGTACGTACGTATGTATGTATCTATCTATCTATCTATCTATTTGTGTGTATGTACGTCTTTATACCCATCTTCTTTCCTACACATCTATCTACTATTCTGTTTGTCTCTCTGTCTATCTCTCTATCTATCCATCCATCCTGTTGTCTGTCTGACTGGTTATCATCTGTCAGTTTCATCACGTATGCATTTTAGTTAGTCTTTTGCTGTTTTCTGCATTAAATATAAAACTAACCAATCCTTACTTACATTGTTCTGCAGACTCTCCACACATATCTAAATATATTTATCAGTAGAGATGTACAAGATTTCTTTATATTTAATGAGATACATTTATTTTCTTTTTATTTCACCGAATTTTTGTGTTGAATTCCTGTTCTTTCTTTTTTTCCTTTATCATAC
>NC_069003.1:921695-922334 GCF_001194135.2 Octopus bimaculoides | reverse complement strand
GAATTTTTTTTTTTTTTTTCGTGTAAATTTAGGACAAATATCCTCCGAGTCAAATTAATGGATAAGTTAATCAGACAATCTAGGAAATTGAGAATTAGTGTCATTTCTTTTAATATTATTAATCTGTCCTTGCGCCTATTTCTGAAATCATTATTGAGCCGGACTGGCAGAATTGTTAGAGCGACGAACAAAACGCTTTACATTATATATACACGACACTTTTTGCTTTGAGTTCAAGTCTCGTTGTAGTAAGCTTTACTTTTCATCCTTCTGGGTCGATTAAATTAAGTAGGTCCTATTCTCGGATCACTACACCAGACTGTACCACTTCCCCAGACTGTTCCACTTTCTGGCCTCGTGGTTTTGTTACAAATTATGATTACAGCAATTACATAACCAAGAAAAATAAAATTTCCCTCTAATGATTAGAGTCTAATAATCTATATAGAATAATTATTTTTTTTTTAATATATATCAAAACAAAAGGTGTTTTAAGATTTGTTGGATCAAAAATACAAAACCAAAAACAGTGAAGGAGAGAAAAGTGGTACTTTATCAAATCTGAAAAGATGAAAGACGAAATTCCTGTCAGTGAAATTAGAACCCGGAAAGTAAAGAGACGAAAGGAAAAGCGCAAAC
>NC_069003.1:917703-920485 GCF_001194135.2 Octopus bimaculoides | reverse complement strand
ATATATATATATATATATATATATATATATATATATATATTAGCTAATATATATACATATATATATATATATATACATATATGTATGTATATATGTATACATATACATTCATATATAGGCAGACATATATCCTTACATATATTTATATATAAATATACGCAGAATATATGTATAAATGCTTGTGTGTGTGTGTATGTGTATGTGTGTGTGCGTGTGAGTGCGTGCGCCAAAAGACACACACAAACAAACAGCTAAGATAGACTTACAAAGAAAAAATAAAACGAGAGTGAAGATGAGTAAAAGACTAAAAAACTAGTTGAGATATGGAGTGAGATAGGTTGAGAGAGAGAGAGAGAGAGAGAGAGAGAGAGCAAGAAAGAGATTTAGTGAGAGAGAGAGACAGAGAGTGAGTGGATGTTCATTTGAATATTATCGATAAAATATTTCCAGTAAAGGAACTTGCCGAAGCGTGATAAGAATTTATGTAAGCACTTATGAATTATGATTATGGTGATGACGATGACGATGGTTTATTGTCATCATTTCGGTTATGGTTAGGGTTATTGCGGCGATAAATTACCAAATCTTTCGCATTTTGTTTATCTTCACGTTTACATTCAGTTTCTACTTTTTTTTTTGCTGTTGTTTTTGTTTTCTGTTTTGTAATTTTTCTTCCCGAGATGCAATCGTGACTGTTATTGATATGTGTGGCATGCGTGTGTATGTGTGTGTGTCTGAGGATGTGCTTATACTGATACTTATATATATATATATATATATATATATATATACACTTATACTTATATTCATACACATGTGTAGAATAATACATTATATAGTACGTAGTTGAATAAATGTCTTTATTGTATATACATACATGTATACATATAATGCATATGTATGTAAAACTTCTACACACATAGATGTATGACTGTGTATATATAGTGCATATTTATTGGCACCGCTTTGTGAAACTAGGGTACTGCATAAAATACCCTGTCATATTCTATACGATACTGAAAACTTTAAGACAAATTGTAAAACCAAATCATTTGGTATGCATTACATATGTACACAGTCGATTGGCGAATTTGTTTGAAGAAGCGTATAAAATATTCAAACAGTGCAAGTATTCTCAGAGTTCTCCAAGATGCTAAATATAATCTTGAACTACAAACAATCGCAATGAAGAATTATATGTTCGGTATTAATATCCTATCGGGTTATTTTCCATGGTGTTGCAAATTGGATTTCCATTCGTGGATTTTACAAAAGTGCTGAATGCTCTCGCATTATTCTCGACACCATAGAAATCCGGAAATATATTTAGCTACAAAAGGTTTAAGTAAATAGTTTTATGTCGGATCTGATGTCTATCTTATATCTCTGCTTTTTCTATCGCTTTTATGATGGCCTTTGTTAATCGGCGTTGGCCGGGGTCACCTTAGTTTTTTTTCTCCTCAAGAGTTCTCCATTAACTCCTAATTATTGTGTCAACCCCATCTTAGGCTCCGTTCCTTCAACGTCTTCTAGAATTCTCTGCTTATGTCTTCCCAGCATTCGTTGACTTCCACTACCCCATTCCTTCTGCTGCAGCATGTTTTCCTTAGCTTCAAAGGCCTTACCAGGCACTGGAAAAACATCATGATGCATAAATATATTTCACTCAACACAGCTGCAACACTCTTGAAAAAGGCGAACGGTTCTATTAAGTGCCTTTCTAAGACGATGCGTCAATCTAAGAAGTGTTTATTTAAGAAGAAAACAAGTCCTTTGCAATTCGAAATGTCATTCCAGTCAAAAGTGATACAATAAATACAATGTGAAAACGGCGCCTTCTTCAGCGGCGTATTTTTGTTTAGTTTAAGCTCCAACTTCTGTTCTCGAATAAAAATTCTTCATGTGTCTGTTGACTAACATCATATGTATGATATCACTACGTCTTTATTCTTTAGCTTGTTACAATCATTGGGCTGCGGGCAGGGTGGAGCAAAGCTATTTAGAATTAGATGAACCACTTGACCCTTCTAGAACCTTTTTTTTTTCCTGCTAATTATTACATTTCCCTTTAGGCAGATCTGGTATAATATGGGACCGAAAACAAACCCACACCAGCTGTGAAACACACACACGAACTATAAAGCATAAACAGATATCAGAATATATACGTGTGAGTATGTGTGTGCTTGTGTAAGTGTGAGTGCGTGTGTGTAAACACACACACACACACACACACACACACCGTTGTTAGACTCTGTTTCAAGTGAGTAGTGCAGCAGGTAACCGAGATGTCTCTTTGAATATTTCAACAGGGAATTTTCCTGTTTAGACAGGTTTTCAGCAAATTGAATTCCCTTCTCGAAACCTGTTGCAGACGATATATATGCTATATACAAGATGTGTATCGACGGATATCATTACATACTTATATAGGCACGCACCAGTATGCACCACCAAGCCACGCATTCTCACACACAGAGTCATATATACAACATCGTTCTATGAATATTGCAAAGGTATACCAGTATACGCGTGTGCATATATTTGTGTGTCCCTGAGTATACATTACAATTAGTATATGTACGTATATGTACACATATTAAGTGTGTGAGAGAACAGAAACAGAAAGACACACCGACACATATGCCTACGCACACGCGCACAAACACACACACAGGACGAGATTCTTTCAGTTTCCGTCAACCAAATTCACTCACAAATGTATGGCATATATATATATGTGTATATATATATATATATATATATATATATATATATATAT
>NC_069003.1:906141-916796 GCF_001194135.2 Octopus bimaculoides | reverse complement strand
TATATATATATATATATTTATTTATTTATGTATATACACATATATACACGCGCACATGCACTATTGCACGATATACCTGTGTGTCTGTGTTTGTCCCACCGCCCTCGCTCGACAACCGATGCTGGTGTGTTTCTGTCCCCCTAACTTAGTGCTTCGGCAAAAGGACCGATAGAATAAGTACTAGGCTTACAAAGAATAAGTCCTCGGGTCGATTTCTTCGACAAAAGGCGGTGCCCCAGCATGGCCACAGTCAAACGACTGAAACAAGTAAAATGATAAAAGAATAAAAGATATTATATACATGTACACACACACACATACCTATACGCATAGACACACATACATACGCACACAGACATTCACACATAGATATATAGAAAATATAGATAATTAATAGAGACACACAGAGACATAGATAGATAGATAGATAGGTAGATAGATAGATAGATAGATAGATAGATAGATAGATTAAACGAACGGATGAATGAGAAAAGAGGTAAAGAAAGAAACAATGTAACGATCGAAGAAAGAAACAAAAAGAGAAGGAAAATGCAAGGCGCGGGAATAATTCATATTCCTTCGGTGATATCATTGTTTTTGAATGAAAGTTTAATGTGGGAACCAAAACAGATGTCCCAGATCAAGAGGAGGTTTAGGAGGCGGGCGGTGTGGCGGTTGACTGCTTGATTGATTTCTTTTCTTGGTTCTTTTTTTTTTTTTTTTCAATGGTTATCTGTCGCGGTCATAGGATCGCGGTTTCGATTCCCGGACCGGGCGTTGTGAGTGTTTATTGAGCGAAAACACCTAAAGCTCCACGAGGCTTCTTTCAGTTTCTGTCTAACAAATCCACTCACAAGGCTTTGGTCGGCCCTAGGCTATAGCAGAATACAGTTGCCCAAGGTGCCACATCATGTGACTGAACCCGGAACCATGCGGTTGGGAATCAAGCAAATACAAACACTCAGACACACATACATATATGCATATACATTCGTGTGCGTCTATGTAAGTGAGTTTGTGTATGTACTTGTATGTATGTGTGTGTGTGTGTGTGTGTGTGTGTGTGTGTGTGTGTGTGTGTGTGTGTGTGTGTGTGTGTGTGTGTGTGTGTGTGTGTGTGTGTGTGTGTATGAGTTTCTGGTCCTGTATGCGTGTGTTGTAAGTTCTCTGTATGACTTCCGTGTAAATATTATGAAAAAATAAAATAAAACAAGAAACAGAAAGATAGGCGAGAGATTTAAATGTCACGTGAAGATGTGTAACAATAAAATGGCGGAAAAAGAGTTGTCTCCATAGCAACTGGGTGGTAAAAATTTCCATTGAATTAATGAAGAGGTTATAATTAACAAACAGAGACCTGAAAGTGCTTATGTCTCACTAATCACCCGTCTCACCCGGAACCGTCTCTTGTCTATTTATTCTACCTTGTTTTCTTGTGAGCGCTTCACTTCTTGTATAGTAGTAGTAGTAGTAGTGGTAGTAGTAGTAGTAGTAGTAGTAGGAGCAGCAGCAGCAGTGGTACTAGTAGTAGTAGTTGTTGTTGTTGTTGTAGTTGGAGGTGTTTTTTGCTTTCTTTTAGCCTTCTTCCTCTGTAATCGCGGTCAGAAATCTCCGTTGATGATCAAAACTCTTCCAAGCAGGGCCATCACGTTTTATGTGTGTGTGTGTGTGTGTGTGTGTGTGTGTGTGTGTGTGTGTGTGTGTGTGATGCACAATATTAGGAAATGTTAACCCATATCTCTTTTTTTGCTCAACGATGGGAGAAGCGTGTAAATTAAAGGGAAATTTTAAGCTGCTATTTCTAGCAGCTCATACGATAGGTGTCCAGAGAGAGAGAGAGAGAGAGAGAGAGAGAGAGAGAGAGAGAGAGATCCCTTCCTCCCTTCCCTCTGCCGTTTAGTATTTTCATTCAACTCCTTCTACGTCATCGTCATCATCATCATCATCGCACGTAACAAAACAGTCAATACAAAGCAGGATATATGCAACAATAAAGCGTAACTGCACACACACACTGCTGCAACAATGCGAACAACACAAAGGTGCACCTGGTGATACAAAATAGAAATAAGCACAAAACAAGCGACATTAGTCATAATACTAATAGTTTTCTGCCACTGGTACTCCTTTTATTGATTCTGAAAAGATTAAGGGCAAAGTCAATATTGACGGAATTTGAAGATGGATTATATACCACTAAGCATCTCATCCGGACTGCCAACGGTTCTGCCAGCTTTCGTCATAATAATAACAATAATCGTTTTTGCATAAGGCACAAGGCCTGAAATCTTGGGGAATAGGGGACTAGTCGATCACATCAGCCCCAGTGCTTCACTGGTAAAATAATTTTTTTCGTTTTCTGGAAAAGCAACGTTTTGGACTTTCGATACTTTAGCATAATAGCAACGATGTGTGTGTGTGTGTGTGTCTCACGGCGTGGCACTTTGGGCAAGTGTCCTCTTCTATAGCCTTAGGCCAACCAAAGCCTTGTGAGTGTATTTGGTAGACGGAAACTGAAAGAAACGAGCATATTAACGAACAATAAGTACACACTTAAACTGTATGAGCAATAATAAGGTGCGATACACAGTTATTTATCTTTCTTTCAGCATTTGCAGTGTCGGCCCCTCTTTTTTCGAGGCGTCCATGATTCGTTTAGGCATGCTGGAAACCAATAATCGACTCAGTTGTATGTTTTACAGACCACAATTCTTGCTGTACGAGAAATTTCAACCTCTAGATGCAATGCCTTTCGCAACAATAACCTGTGTTTTTAGGCCGTTTTGGTGGAAGGAAATTGTTGACTGACGTTTTTCCTTGTGCCAATGCCATCCCTGCAATAAAAGAAAAGAAAATTTCAAGTCTTTGTGAGGGAAAAGAGCAATCATTAATTTAAAAAATCAATCAAAAAATCAATCACGATATCTTACAGAATTATTCTTAATGTTCTGGTTATAAATGATCAGTTTGCATGCGATTCCAACATGAAATCATGAAGAGGAATGTGATTCCCACTTGTAGGAAATATAACCAATTCCGCAAACTGATGATTATTTGCAATATCTATTGGATTTCAAGAGATTTTCGTTCGAATCTTATTGGATAACAGATAACATGTTAAAATAATATTAAATCATTAACATTCACATGATATTTCGCACGAAATAGCAAAAAAAAAACGGTGTTTGCCAAAATCATTGGCCATGACTACATATATAATATATATATATATATATATGCACGTGTGTGTGTGTGTCTTTGTGTCTGTGTTTGTCCCCCACCACAGCTTAGCAACGGGTGTTTGAGTGTTTATATACCCATCACTTAGCGGTTCGTTGAATAGATCGATGGAGTTAGTACTTAGCCTGAAAATGAATAAGCACTGGGGGCCATTTCTTGCAAATGGCAATTCTTCAAGGCGATGCCCCAATATGGCCAGAGTCTATTGGCGGAAACATGTAAAAAAAAATTGTACTGACATATCCTTTTAACATTGGCTTATGTTAAAAACGAAATATTTATAAGACAAAACAAAAAATTTCGATTGACAGAACGGAAAATACTGCTCTGGTGTTAGCTCTGCATTGAATATTAATTCAAATTGCGATGGCGTTGTGATTTGGCATTTTATTTTAGGGCACACAAAAAACGTAAGGTAAGCACTCGGCACTGAACATTCTCCTGAGCCAAACCGCCTCAAGCAAATTTGTGACTTTCTCGTTCGTATGTCATAAATCGATATAATCAATATCGTGACATTCAGCTGTTGCCTATTCGATACAGAATAATACCCTCTTCATGCTGTTGCCGGCTAATCTATACTGCTTTTGGGTCACCCTGTCCAATGAGTTAATCGAGTGAGCTAAGTGATTATCGTTGGTCTGCCTACGTGCAATTTGAACTCCTATAAGAAATAAAAAAAGAAGACACACAACCTTTCCACCAAATCGATCAAAACTCTGATCAGGTGAATTTATTAACTGACCTCGGAAGGTGTATAGGTAGACGTTAACCTTTGCGATATTTAAAATCAGAGAGCAGTGAGTCGGAATGAATGTATCGACGTTATTCAACTCTGAGCTTCTCCTTTAAAATGCATGGCTCGGGGCCAAAGCAAGAAATAAATACAATAAATAAAATAAACAGCTGAAAAATAAATATAACTAACCTATATACATCTATATATAATGTATGTATATATGTACGTATATATATGTGTGTGTGTGTGTGTGTGTGTGTATTTAATGTATTAGAACAAAAGAAATTGGAAGTTCGCCTGCCACCTGCCGCTAGGTTTGACCTCACACACACCGGCTTCTTAGTTTTCTTGTTGCGTTTTATCAGGTTTTTTTGTTACTATTATACTTGCTGCTGCTGCTGCTGCTGCTGCTGCTACTGCGGCTACTGCTGCCACTGTTGCTACTGCTGATATTGTTGTTTTTTTTTGTTTTTCTTGGGCGCGCCAAGCTACCTTGTTTAACCTGCTTCACACTTGTGCTTCTACACTTCTCGTTGAATGAGTTTGACTTTGTGTCTGATTGTTTTCTACGATATACAACTTACAAAGGCAGCACACACACACACACACTCTCTCTCTCACACACACACACACACTCTCTCTCTCACACACACACACACACACTCTCTCTCTCTCTCACACACACACACAAACACACACACGCAGAAACACTTTCTCTAACCCCTCTCTATATCCTCTTTCTCTCCCCTCTTTATTGCCTCCGTCTCTCTCTATTTCCTCCTTCTCTCTCTCTCTCTCTCCCATCTCGAGTTTCTTTCCCTCCTTCCTCTCCCTCTGCCATACACACACACACACACACACTCACATATATAGTTATATACATTCACAATTTCACACTTATCTACATACATTCTCAAATGTACACTTACGGACCTTCGCACTTACACAGGCAAGCATTCAAACGCATACACACCGCGCGAACAGAAACATACATAGAAAATCACAATTAGAAATAAACATACACACTCACATACTCATACACGCACGCACACAGCCTCCCTCCACAGTCATATATGCACAAAAGAGCACAAACAACGCCATACATACACATAGGGCCTCATTCATACGCAGCAACACACATGAACATATATGCACACTCTCACACACATAATCATGCAGACATACACACACGCACACACACTCTGAAACATTCAACAACTCACGCACTTGTAGAAGGATATTACACACACACACGTACACGCACATACACATAGAGTACACACACATACACATAGAGTACACACATACACACACACACATATACCACACATGCATTTTCCCGCCAAACAACTGGCGGATATATTTTGAGCTCATTGAGTACAAGTTAAGTTTGAAATAATAGTCAGAGCGTGTGACAAAATGGCGGGCAGTATCTGTTCTGCGTTTCAATTTTGAGTTCAGATCCGCCAAGGTTAACTAGGATCGTTGTGACGAAAGCATTTTGTTTTTATAGGTGAATAATTGCAAATATATATGTATGTGTGGATGTACGTTTATGTACGAAGCCGTATATATATATATATATATATATATATGGGAGAATATACAAATAATAACAACAGACGAGGACAGGTGGTGTAAATATATATATATATATATATATATATATATATAAGAAGCATGTGGAACATTTTTATGACTACAAATTAATGCTAATTTGTGGTATTTGAGGCATGGATTAAAGTATTAAACAATTATTCGATTTTACCAATTAAGTTGATGAATGTATTTTAATAATCATTTTAAATCGATTTATGCCTTAACTATAACAACAAAATAAAAGATTGATGAGTTCAACGAGATTATTTATTTATCAAAATACTTTATTTTTCTGTCCAGTAAATATTTCGACCGTCACTATTCTGCTCATGGAACACAGCTAAAAATTTCGAACAGTTTCAGTTTGACTATGATCACATGAATTTGGATTAAACGTGTTCCCCAAAATCTTTCTGGTGGTCTAAAGAATGTTGATGTTGTTTAAATCGGTTCTTGAATTTATTTACTGTTCACTGATTATAATCTTTGGAAACTGAATTATCATCTGTGAAAATTTTACACAATAAATAATCGATTTCAAAGGACATGAAATATTTATTAAACAATTTATAGATTTAAAACAGTTGCGTGAGGCGGAAGCATATGATGTGATTGGATGTTTAGGAAACAGACGTAGCAAAATTATGTTCAATGTTCAAGCTAAATTTAATATTCTTTCTATTGAAAATTTTATATTTACGAATTTTTTTAAGTGTTTGTCTAATTTAGAAGAGTTTAGCGATAGATCTCCTTACATTAAGACTGAACGGGCCTTTGAACTAATTCACTTTCCTTTGTTCTATTTTTACGTGTCTGTGAATTAAAATTATATCACAGAATAAAGACAATATTAGTTAAACACTTACATATATATATACATGTGTGTGTGTATATATATATATATATATATATATATATATATACACACACATATATGTATATACAAGTTATGGCTTGTGCACATTGTGGCACATGAACAAACCACGGCTCTGGAATTATAACGTTATCCTGAAAATTCAATGGCAGACGAGGTCACGTGTCACTTCGTCCATAGAAATAACACAAATGAACCAAACAAATACAATGACAGCAACCGTAATGCCGCCGCCATCTTTTACGAACAACGTCACCATCACCACCACCTACACACACACACCACTGTACTATCCAACGCCACCACCGCCGTCACCACCGACACTAGCAACTGTCTTGAAACTTCTGAATTGTCGCAACCTTCATGAGAACTTGTTCACTGAGAGAAGGCTACATTCTATAATTCGGTTTTTCCACTACAGGCAGAAAGCTTCGAAATTGATACGAGGGGCAAATCGATTACATCGATCTCAGTGCTTGATTGGTGCTAATTTCATTTACCCTGAAAGGATAAAATGGCATAGTCTACCACAGCAGAATCTGGGCTTAGAACGTAAGATTAGCGAAAGACACCGTTAAGCTTTTTATCCGGTGCGCTAACGATTCAGCCATCTTGCTGCATTCAGACTACGTTCTATAATGTAACGGTGGATGGTTTAAAAATTATAATGCGATGTTTGCATATGGGATACCTTTACTCATAGGTCTGCGTTTCAGTGATGAAATGAGCCTGAAATACAACAAGTATAACGGTAACAACAACAACAACAGCAGCAGTAACAACAACAATAAGAAGAATTCAATGATTCATCGTATGTCGAAGGCTGCAAGAGTATTTTCTTCAGCAAAGCGACCGTTTGATAAACATTGGAAAACATATTTGCACAGCCACACGTTATCCTGATAACATGCGTCTCATATGTTTAATCTAACAACAATAACACCACCAACAACAAAAACTGCAGCCTATCAGTGAATATGTTCCTGTGTGGTTGTTTGTCGTGCATGAAATAGCAGTTAGATTTGCCTCAAACTGCACAATTTAACGTCTTTTAAAAACAATATAAGACATACATTGGGTGAATGTAGTTCTGGATATATTTGCGCTCAATCAAACAACAACAGCAAAGATTTCTTACCGTGCCATTTTCGCTGAGAGAAAAAGGTGACCAAAGTGCCTCTCCTCCCAAACCACGAAACTTAAGCATCTCAAATTTCATGAGCATATCGAAGAGTTTACCGATGGAAATGTTCGATTAGTTATCAGAGATTTGAGGTTAAATCCTTTCAAGATGGGTCTGTTCAATCATGGCTGACCAAGGGCTAAACTGCCTCGATAACAAACACAAATACATGAACTTTATATCAGCAATGAGGCCCAGCATAACAACAAGGAAAATTATGAGAAGAGTCGGCTACCATGACTAAACAACGAGAGAGAGAAGGAAGCAACAAGTGGACTAGGGGTGGGGAGTGGGGATGAGGGGAGAATGCGGAACAAAGGAGGGGGTAGGACAGCTTGACTTTTTAGAAAGTTGGACGACGTCTTTTTGTATGGATTCACTCGTGTGAAGTTAAATGACGAACGCCAGCCGCCTGACAGGTCACAATAGCCAACACATTACATCTGCGAATATCTATATAAATGCGTGTGTGTTACATATGTTTAATTGCGTATGCGAATATCTATATATATGTGTGTGTATATTGTTTATATACACACACATATATAATATTCACACACAGAGTGAGAGATACAATTACATAGTGCTATTTAAATTTAAATTGCTTTATATATAACTGCTATTCAGAATCTCATGTAATCCTTATACAACGACACATCGAAAGAAAACTATGGAGGGAACATTTGTGTTACAGTCCAAGTTGCCTTTCACTGATCTGTATACTTAGGAAGGTCATAGAGTACAAACAAAAAGGCAAGGGTCTAAAATTTTACATCATCTTACACGTGTTTCCATAAGAATAGTAGCCTTTATCCCAGGAGAAACCTTATAAGCAGATTACTTTATTAAATCTCCAGAGATCGCGTAATACACATATTAAAGTTTCAGATTGTGAAATGTCATCGACACCGTTTTTGGTATCCAGAGTGTTATGGTTCCAACAGAATATAACTGCCACAGTAGTCAAGATCGTTGATACCAATAATATTGTCCGATGTCCCTTATTCATCCCAGGCACACGCATGCATACATACACATAAATATATAGTCATACGTATACGCGGTTAGTATAGGCTGTTGTAGTTATTTTCGTACGTTTGTCATTCAATTTGATAATTGGGTCATTCATAGTCGCGAAAGAAATTAGCACCATGAAGTAAGACATTCAAATTCATTTTTCAATCCTTCGATTGAATTAACTCTCGACGTCAAACTGTTTATTTATTTGTATTCACTGACATTCATTAAAAGATTCATTCCTAGCGTTTGACGAAGGGTCCAACAACTTCAGATGCAAGGTCAAAGTACAGGGTCCATTCTGCTGCTCAGTACTGTTTTACTGCTACCTAGTTTTATTCCACCCAGGAAAACTATAAATGACAATCAAGTAAGCATGGTGACCTCCTTAAAGCCGTTATCATTTCTGATATTCTGTAAAATCTGTTAATTTTCGCGATGCCAGAAATAGTTGCGTATACAATCCCCAAATGCTGTGAAAGGAGCTGCCAAATGAAATTTTTTTGACCTAGCTCTTCTCTAGCCCTGTGAAGATGACAAGCAAACTTGCTTCAGTAAGATTTGAACTAAAGACATGAAGAATCACTACGAAATAGAACAAGGGACTTGGACTGGTTCCATCTATATTCCAAATAAGACACATTAATATATCGCTGCATGCATGACCCCTGGCGGTGTATTCTCCAGTATGTGCATGCAGAAGTATATCTATCGCACTTCCCAAGACAATAATTCTTCATTTTTTTTGTTTTTGTTTCACCAATCTCACCATTTATTTTCAAACGGAACCAACCAATGCAACTGCCTCACCACCAGCGAAGTCGTTTTAATATAGTTTCTGACATGACATAAGTTCTTTTGTTATCTTCATTTATTTTTGGCAAGTCAAAGTTGTGTCTCCATAGAATCACACAGGCTGTTTGGTAACTTCGTTGCCGTTCGTTGTACACAGCACACACGTATTTGATATATATCTGCTGAACAAATGCAATAACATATGAAACAAATATGTATTAATGCGTGTAAGTATAAAGCAGAACAATACCATTTGATATCCTAGTAATTCTTCATTCCTTTCATATAGAACAGATCACACAAGCTGCTTCATACGATTTGATAAAATATATATCACAGTATGTTTATCCCATATAACTGTTGGATATTTTCCTCATTCCTACAGCTTCTCCCATAACTCACCTTATTTTTGCTTTTGACTTCAACAACAAACGATCGTCTAATGTTTCACCGCGACGCAGACCTTTTCTCATGCTATTATTTTACTTTCACTGTCCTCCATAAATTTCATCAAGTGTTGGCATACATGTATCGATGTGTAGATATAAATGTAGGCGTAGAGCGTGGTGTACGCTTTCGTGATAGAAATTACTATTCACTTCGTATGAAATATCAGGAATGCCTCTTCTCTATTATTTTCAATATTACAGGTGTAGATCGTTGTTCCTTTGCATACACAAGAACCATTACATATACACGCATGCACACAGACATATGTATATACATTCATACGACCAAAGAATAAAAGAAATTTCCACGAAAATTACGAATCCTACACAAACTTGCATTCTTGTTAGCCAAGCAGCGGCTGCATAATTGTTTTTTTTTTATACATGACGTACTTGAAGGTTGATAATATTATATTCAGTAAGATTAGCAACACAGCAATTGAGATACATGCGCGCGCGCGCGTATGATTCTTTTAGTCTTTTATTCTTTTACTGTTGTAGTTGTTCCAGTCACTACTTTGAAGGGGGAGGTTTGTCCAGCCTAGCCATGCCGGCACTGATATTTGCCGATCGGTTTGTTGCAGAGACGGAAACAAACGAGCACCGGTTATCAACCGATGAGAAGACATACACCAACACGCATACGAATACATGCCTATATGATATACACACACTCACACACCCTCACACAGACACACACACAGATATTTATATACCTACATATACATACATATATATATATATATATATATATATATA
>NC_069003.1:905126-906030 GCF_001194135.2 Octopus bimaculoides | reverse complement strand
ATATATATACACACATCTCTTCAAAATATGCACTTTCTACTTCTCTACATTAAATAATATATTTATATAGCATAACGTATGAAATGCGTTGAAATTTCAGAAACTGCAGCAGTCAACTGGGAAAAGATACACGGGATATTTCACTGAGCGAGCCTATTCATGACTATATGGTGCCGAAATATTCATAGCACCCGCCAAACCGCGACACAGAAATCCGTATAGTTCTCCTGTATAGCAAGTGACCGGAGTGACACCTGCCCACATGAACCCTACACAGTCTGAATGCTACAAATACGGTCGTGTCCCTAGAAGGAACTATTTATCAATCCATTTCAATATGTGCAGGATTTAACTACAGTGTATCAAATTCTCTCACAAATCTTTCTGCAAATAAGAGATATTTTTAGTATAACAAACTTATCTGTCGATATGTTTGCTTGTGTGTGTGTATATGTGTGTGTGTGTGTGTGTGTGTGTGTGTGTGTGTGTGTGTGTAGCTGTACTTACGCTCTTTGACATAGATGGAATGACACAGAGGCATTTCCAACCCAGTAATAGAGACGCCAAATAAAATGATGAATGAAAGAATTCATATTCTCCTTATTCAATAGAAAACATCGCTTTGAGCAGATATATGGAACCGGGTATTTTAAAATCCATATTAGATAAGGAAATAGATAGATAGATAGCTAGATAGAGAGATAGATAGATAGATAGATAGATAGATAGATAGATAGATAGATAGATAGATAGATAGATAGATAGATAGAGAAAGAGAGGGAGACAGAGAAAGAGAGAGAAAGAAACATAAAATGAGAAACGGGTACGCAAGTGCCAGGATAGATAGAGAAATGCAAAGTATATATATATATATATATATATATATATATATATATATATATAT
>NC_069003.1:903250-904851 GCF_001194135.2 Octopus bimaculoides | reverse complement strand
TATATATATATATATATATATCAATATATGTATGTGGGTATATATATTTATATGAAAACCATTGCACAGGTAGATACTCGCACCCAGAAACACCCATGTCTCCATAACCTCTCTCTCCAGTAGCAGCCATTATCTGGAAAATAAGAAATAAATAGTTCCATTATTACATCATAGAATTCCTGCAGTTCTTTGTATTCCGTAGATGATGTATTGCAGCATTTCGTTTACACACACACACACACACGCGCACACACTCACACACATACATGTCAATATATGTGTAGAGAGATATATGTTTGTGTATGTATATGTATATATATATATTATATGTGTCTACATATATGCATATACATATGTATATACACACACTCATATATATATATGTATATATATATATATATATATATATATATTTCTATTTATGATTTTTTCTCCATGCATTAGCCTCAATTATCATATATATTTGAGAGATTTTCTCGTAGACCCGCTAAAACTTCTTTATATTTTCAGAGTGAGACACGCACACACGCACACACACACACACACACACACACACACACACACACACACACACACACACATTTATTCGTTTACAAATATACTACTTCGCTTGATGTATATGTATATATATGTACGTGTGTGTACTTCTATATATATGCATACGTATGTGTACGTGTGTGTACGTGTATTAGGGTTATTTGCTTATGTGTGTTGTGTATATATGTGTGTTTGCGTGTGAAAGCAACCCAATTATATCTGTCGGTGTACAGAATTTATAATATACGGGTATGCTTATTTGGAACTAAGAACACCGTCATACTGTCACAGTCTCCTACAGTCATGTATGTGTGTGTGAGTGTGTATTTGCTATTCATTTCAAGAATATGTACGAAGCCACCAATGATGAACGATGTATCAGTAGATAGATTATGGAAATGGTCAATGAAATCTGTTCTGGAGTGTAAAAGAGAAATGAATAACATATACACGCACACACGGTCATACGCACACACACACACGCACACATGGACACATAAAGAATGGATGAATGGGTACCCATCATTGCTACAAATGCGAGCATCACGTATTGAATGTGAAGCAGAATATTCTATAAAATTTAATCCCATTTGGATCTGTGTAGTCTCAGTTCGGTTTTAGGTTCTCCAGGCGTGAACCACGAATAAATTGATGATCCATATCTTTATTATCACAAAATATCTTAAAGGAAATTCGCGTTTTTGGATGTTTGTGAAAGGTTTTCGTTTAGAGTTAATGCCTGATTTGGTGAGATGAAATTAACGTTGGAAAAGCGGTAAGATAAGGAGACGCTGAAGATCTATTTGGCGGGAAATCATTCATCAAGAAAAGAACTGGCACTCCGTCGCTGACGACGACGAGTTATCTAGTCGATCCGTTTTTACGGAATTGTCTATATCTGAAATTTCAGCCTTCTAGTTGAAGTAATTTCGGTATTTCCGCTGCCTAAATCCTTGGAATAAAAGTGTATTTATACATTTTTAAGATTATTAAATTGAAATTGTTCTATGCAAAGGTTCAAAACTAGGCTATTTTTAGACGGAGGCATATATAGGGGGGGGGGG
>NC_069003.1:902512-903240 GCF_001194135.2 Octopus bimaculoides | reverse complement strand
GGGGGGGGGGTGTAACATGTAGGGCAAATTTTAGCCATTTCTCTGGAGACTGAAAAAAAAATGGTAAATAACTTCAATTGATTTTCGAACCTTCTTGGGTTCTCATCACAGGCGTCTACATCATCAAGACAGTCTCCAAAGAAACACGTAACCAAACTGTTTATATACTCAACAAATGCAACTCTATGAAGGAGTCCCTAATTTGCATACCGAAAGTGTTTAAAACTTTATAAATACCAGCGGTCTATACATACATACATACATTCATACAAACATACATACATAAGTACATACATACATACATACCTACCTACCTACATACATACATACATACATACATACATACATACATACATACATACATACAAAGTGAAACCATTGTCTCCTTTGAGCGCCCCAAGACCAATTAATACACCAGGCAGGAGGTGACACATACTTCCATCTTCATGGTGTAACATATGGGGTACTGCAAGGTGACACCCGACATCCTCTAGCTCTACATCTTACCAAGCTGAGGTGGAGGCGTTACATAACAAATAGCATGGGGTATGTTATTATTGTTCTTCTTGTTATCACTCACACCAGCTGCTCTCATTTTCCTTGCTTTCATTATTTCTGCTCTCTTCTTCTTCTTCTTCTTCTTCTTCTTCTTCTTCTTCTTCTTCTTCTTCTTCTTCTTCTTCTTCTTCTTCTTCTTCTTCTTCTTCTTCACCTATACTTATTATTAT
>NC_069003.1:899992-901966 GCF_001194135.2 Octopus bimaculoides | reverse complement strand
TATATATATATATATATATATATATATATATATATATAGGATGTCTATATAAATCGGGTGATTTGGAAAACTATTCACACAAGACAGGACTTAATGCATTGCAATGTAATATTAAATTGTTATTAATCCACTGATGGTGCGAAACCTGTTCAGGTTAGTTTATTTTAACAAAGAATAAGAGTAACCGTGGTAGATCACACGATTATAGAAAAACGAAAACCGCAGCAGGATACATGTATATTTGTGTGTGTGTGTGTGTGTGTATGTGTGTGTGTGTGTATGTACATATGTGAGCTTGAGTACGCAATTATGGAATGTTGATACAAAAATGCATATCAATTTGTGAATAGCGTGTATATTCTACAAATACATTTATATGTCCAAATGGTTTTTGCCGTTTTAATAACAAAGGGAAAAAATACGTCCATTTTATTTCAGGTTGGATCTTTGATAGAACAATGCAGAAAGAGAGAAATATATATTATTTATTGCCAAGTAGTAGAGCGTGTGAATATACTTCATACTATCGAGTCGTCTCATTAGTTCCCATGCTTTTCATAATAATTACAAACCCGTTTTATCTACCAACCGAATTCTCTGTTCCGAAAAGTTCCTTTATTGTCTTCTCAAGTGATTTTTGTTGATTTTAATTTTCTATTTTCAGTTTTTTTTTTTTATCTTACATGTATTTTATTATTGTTACACATATTTTTAATACCTGTCTTTCTATCATCGTTCACCTGCGGTTTATTTGCTTTTAACCCAAGACGAAATCTTTCTTTTTTTTTTTTTATTTATCTAAATCTTTAATACTTTTGAAATTTTGTGTCTGTGTTCAGCATGAGAAAATCCCGTTCCTTGGAATACGTTTCAATGCATTACGTGAGATGTGAGTACGAAGTACTCTTTAGTTATGTATATAGGGGCTTCTTCCTCTCTGTCACTATCTCTCTCTTTTTCTCTCCCCATATCAAGACTTATAAATCTATTGGCATATATATATATACAGACAGACAGGCAAGCAGACAGACAGTGACAGAGAGAGAGAGAGAAACACAGAGAGAGAGTTGGTAGAAAGAGACATAGATAGACAGATAGATAAAGTGTATATGTAACGAAGCTAAAAATTAGTAATTACTTATATTCCATAGAATTCGTGTCATGCGGTAACAACAATTCACATTAAATAAATACACACACACACACATACACATACACACACACACACATACACACAAACACACACACACATATATATATATATATGAATATATACACACACACACACACATATATATATATATATATATACACTATATGATTACTCAAAAACAGATTTATACACGCCTACATACATACCTACATACATAAATACATACTTTCATACATATATATACATTCATATATATATATATATATGTGTGTGTGAATATATATACATGTGTGTGTGTGTGTGTGGCTGTGTGTGTGGGTGTATATTGCTTGAGAAATATGCAATTACCGACAAAGTTTTATACAAGAATGCCATGGTATGTATAAAATCATAAATACATACATACACATATATATATAAGTATGTTTCAGAGAAGCCACCTGACAAGATAAGCAAGATAGACTTATCCATCAAGGAGATTTCGTTAATCCGGCATTATAGACTTGAATTCTACTTACAGACCCTTTGTGTCCATATTTTAGTGGTTTAACGGAACAGACAGCCAGAAGGTTGGCACAAAAAAGACACTGGCCGATTAAGACGTTCCAACACGCAATTTGTCCTCAGATAAACAAACGTATTATGGTTTATTAGGCGTGAGGTTGTAGCATGGCTCTGAAGTGCTTGGGGGAAAATTAATACGCCTGTTCGTGCGTGTACGCACGTGTGTGTATATGTGTACACAATTATTCATACAGGCACATATACCTGCATATATATATATATATATATATATATATATATATATATATATATATATA
>NC_069003.1:896878-899982 GCF_001194135.2 Octopus bimaculoides | reverse complement strand
ATCTATATGCATATTACTTATATATGTATATGTCTATATATATATATATATATATATATATGTATATATATATATACATATATATATAGATATGTGTGTGTATGGCGATGTATGTGTGTACGTACCTACGCACGTATGTATGTAGGTATGTATGCTCGTCGCATGATCCAGATACGTAACAATAAAAATCGTGGAAGTTATCACTGCGAAAGTTCTGCTGATTGAAACGGTTTTCTTTGTTAGGTAATAGGAATGCGAGGTTCGATGGCTTCAATGCGTGTACTCAAAACCTGACAGATGGCGCTGATAAACAGACTTTCTCGTAAGGCTTGAATCTCTCAAATATTAATATCTTGACATCTCACTAACTACTTGAAAATCTTAAATAATAACACTGGAATTTTTAGTAATATTCTCGATGGACAAATTTTCAAAATCTTTGTGAGATGTAACTTCAAAATAATAACACAGTTTGCACCCCAAACATGTATATATATATATGTAATACATACATACATATATACATACATATGTATGTGTGTGTGTTCGAATAAATATACGCACATCTATGTATATGTACAAAGACAACGCACACACATATATATGTGCATGTGTGTGTATATAAATATATATATATATATATATATATATACACAAACATATATATATTTATATATATACATATATATATATATACACAAAGACACATATATATATATATATATATATATATACATATATATATATATACACATACACACTCTCACACACACACACATATATATGTATAATACATATATGTAGACATATAGATATGTCTACGTATATATCCATATTCAGTAATGTTTGCTGTTCCGTTAAAGTAAGATCGACAGAAAACGTACTCCAGCCAGTGACAGTCTCCATTAAATGATATATACATATTCATATATACATATATACGAGACGGTATCTAAAAACTTCTCAGATTAGTTATGTTTGATAAAAAAAAATAATAACTTATTTACCTAAGTTTTAATATCATCTCTTTCGAAATAGTCACCTTGCGCAGCAAAACTCCAATCTCAGCGATCCTGCCACAACTAGAATCATTACTGGAAGTCTGCAGAAGCGACACCATGTTGTTTTTGGGGGAGAATGTCAAGAGTGAGGAGATCTTAGTGACAGGATGCACTGTCGTCGTGAAGGACCCAATTCTTTGCGCTCCATAGATCCGGTCGCTTTCGTTGAATCTCCTCCCTCAACTCTCGATGAGGCATGAATTCTCAATGAACAATAGGGCGGGTATCGAAAAATATGATGGTCATACTCTTGATTGAACTGCGGCTCTGTCGTGCCTTCTTCGGTTGTGGTGATGAAGGCTTTTCCATTGTGACAGCTACTGCCGCATACCCAACGCTCATCACCGATGATAATCCTCGACATGAAGGACGGGTCATAAGTGGCACGCTTACGCAGATCTTCATAGATTTTGACGCCATATTTTTTTTCTGTTCAAGGTCAGCTGGCGGGGGACAAACTTCGTCTCTGATTTAAGGGATATACCTAACATCGCAGAAACAGCTGTAAGACTACATTTCTCTTTATAAATGTCCTGAAAATTCCACACAGTCTTGGCTTTGTTGTCTATATTTATTTAACATATACATTACTCATACAAGACCCGCATTAGACTCGCCACTCGTATCATTACCGAACCGAGAGTTTAACTACGGTCCTTCGATAGCACTCATATAACCTTACCTGCCACCGTGGGTCTTCTGGATATTAATACCTCTCGTATATATGGGTGTGTGTGTGTATGTGTATTATAATTTATAATGGCGTTGTATGTTTCTCTCGTTGAAATATCTTAAACTTCAAACTTCATAATTATAACAAAACAATATTAATAACAATAACAATAATTATTGTAACAATAATGCACAAAATGTAAAAAGAAAATGTAAAAAAAGGAATAAGAGAAACGAGACTTTATCCTTGAATTTCGTTATCTGAAATAACAAAAACAGACGTTAATTGCAATTAATTAACAAACTCTTTCGGATTATTTATCCCTGAGAAAAAAAAAATAGAATGGCAATTTTTTTTTTTTAAATAATAATAACACGAAATACAATGTAGAAAACACACAAAAAAAAACAATAAAAAATGAAAATAAATAACAAGTAGAAATAACAGCAACAGCGATGACAACACAAACAACAACATTAAGAAAACAAGAAAGAAAAAGAACGATGAAAAAACTTTATTTCCAGTGATTTTGGCTTTTATTGTGGTTTTATACTTTCTTTCTTAGCATAATTGATTGTTTTTATTATTTTTAATTAGCAATTTGTTATAGAATTAAATGAGATCAAAAGAGCTAAGAAAATTTCTTCAACACCAAAATACATTTTCACTTCACATTTGAAGTTTTCAACGTTAACATTTGTTTTATGCTTCCATTATTTATTATTTGGCGATGTTCTTCTTGTTAATGTTCTTGTCGTTGTTTTGTTGTTTATTATGTATTTTTTTCTTTCATATCTTATTTTTGTTTTCTCTACAATTTTCTTTTTGTCACCTTTTATCATGTCTCTGTTAGTTTCTTATTTACGTTTTTGTTTATTTCAGTGAAATGTTTTTTTGCATGTTTTCGTTATTATTATTATCATTATTATTATTATTATTTGGAGTAAATATTTATGAATTGTTAAGATATTATTGTGTTAAAATGACTTTGTTAACACTTATGAATCCATTGAAACTGTCATTTTACAAGAAAATGATATTAATATATAAAGGTAATCATGAGCACACACAGATATGCATAAATACATATGCACACACATATTTTTTCTTTTGTTTTACTTGTTTCAGTCATTTTGACTGCGGCCATGCTGGAGCACCGCCTTTAGTCGCGCAAATCGACCACAAGTCTTATTATAAGTAAGCCTAGTACTTACTCTATTGGTCTTTTATGCCAAACTGCTAGGTTACGGAGACGTAAACACACCAACATTGGTTGTCAAGCGATGTTGGGACACACACACACACACACGTATACATACATATATATATATATATATATATATATATATATATATATATGTGTGTGTATA
>NC_069003.1:891572-894173 GCF_001194135.2 Octopus bimaculoides | reverse complement strand
TATATATATATATATATATGTATGTATGTATGTGTGTATGTGTGTATGTACGTACGTAGTATGTTTGTATATAGACCCGTATACGTGAATCTATACGAATATATGTATTTGTGTATTTATGCATGCACGCAAACGCGTAATCCTCCACACGCACTTACACAGACAGCCAAGCACGCACACCACCAAATATATATATATATATATACATATGCAGGAACACAGAACAGACGCGCGCGCACGTGTGTATGTGTGTGTGAGTGTGTGTGTGTGTGCTCTATTTATCATGATATTTAGGTGAGTGTGTATATCAGCAGTACATCAGCAGTGATTCATCTAAATTAGTCTTCTTTTGTGCTTAGGTTAGTGAAATCTAAACATTTTCGGTGATGTAAGCATTCTTATAAAGTTAAGGACCTCTAAAAAGTTGTTTTACATGATGAAAGCATAAATACAAAACTTGGAGCCACCAAATTAATGAAGGCCAATGTGTTCCCCGACTGGTTTCTTCTTATTTTATTTCGAATCTTGATTTGTGTTTGAATGAGAGAATAATGAGTGAAGCTGTGCCGGACGATCAGACTCATTTCCTCACCACTGATTTTTTTGTACTATGGGCAGAAAGGGTCTGACCACTGGAAATTTTTTTGCTTAACCATTTTTTTTTTTTTTTGCTTAAGGATTCCTTTGATAACTATTTTATTCTGGTGGACCCCACCCCAGTGCCATTCCATGTCTAAAATCTAGATTTATAAAGAATTCTTTTCTTTTTCTTTTTCTTTTTTTTTCACATCAATTAGTGAAAAATATGGAAAATATTAAAGAATGAAACCTGGTTCCTTCTTGCAATAAATACCAACATATTCATCGAAAGCCAAATTGTTCAGGAAGCCCTAAAATGCTATTGTGGATCTTCAATTTACTATTTTGTTACGTCGAGCACATAAATTCTCATATGGACACTCAAGGGGCTTTATGGACCCCGATTGAGAAGCGCTGCTCTGGACAAAGGCTTTCACAAGAACCAACAGCGAATCACTTCTAAGCGGTCATACTGAACACCCGCTCCATACAACAATTATTTCTCGACGCCCATGTACAACATTACTGAAAGGTCATCGTCCTCTCTGAGGTCGGTAACAGAAGCTGGTGGCCAGTAATATAAGGAGGGTAACTAAGTGGTTTGGGGATTCAGCAAAAAATTGTAAGGGTCATTGTTTCCTTGAGCAAGATACTTCATTTCATGTTGCTCCAGTCCAACCAGCCGGCAAATATGAGTTCTTCCTGTTATTTAAACAGCCAGCCTTGTCACATTCTCTGTTACGCTGAATCTCCACAAAACCACATGGAAGGTACGCGTTTCTGTGGAGTACTCAGCCAATTGCGCTCTAATTTTCCAAGCAGGCTTTCCATTAATCGGATCAACTGGAACCCGCATCGTCGTAACCGACGGAGGTCCAGTTGTTTGCTGGTATCGAAAGTATAATCCATGTAGATGTACCCAGGTATCACATTCTGTTTTAAGTCAGTTACATAAATAGGTACCACCATGAGGTAGACCACGCAAACAAAGCCTTACTATTCACTACTGTTCGCAGGTGACAAAGGGACACAGTCCACTTAGCTGAATGTAGGTACCACGTGCGATAATATATTCAATTCAGCTTCCTTAACAGATAGCATCATTATGAGAGAGCGTCCACCAATACCGAAAGGATGTAATACCAAGTAGTAAGAGTAGCCAGTGGCATGTAGTAGCAGTAGTAGTAGTAGTAGTGGTAGTAGTAGTAGTGGTGGTAGTAGTAGTAGTTAATTCAAAAAATGAGCAAACGAAACCATGTGGCAGAAGTTGATGCTGATGATGATGATACTGATGTTGTTACTGCTGCTGCTGCTGCTGCTGCTGCTGCATGTGATGACGATGATGATGATGATGATGACGACATCGACGGCGGCGCTGGAGATGGCGGTGGTGGTAGTGTGGTAGTGCTGGAGGTGGTGGCGGTGATGACGAGAAGTGATAAGAGGAAGACAGTTGCGGCTGCTTATGATGATGATGATGATGATGATGATGATGATGATGGTGGTGGCGACAGTGGTGGTAGCGGTGGTAGCGGTGGTGGTGGTGGTGGTGGTGGTGGGGATGATGATGATGATGATGATGACGACGACTAAAATAGACTAAGACGCAGAATGGGAGAAGATAAGAAGAACCGGTTGGCAAATTGAAAAAGAACGTCGAACATACGGATATGATGTGCTCCACAGTTTAGATTTTTATCACTGGCCTCTCTTCCTACCAAGTATGATGTGCAACCGTATGCATGTGTACACACACACACACACACACACACATATACATCCTTCGTGGATGTTTACATACATATATTCAAAATTATAAATATATTTGTGTATATATACACAGACACAGACACTCGTACACATACACACACATGTACAGTTGTATATATATATGCATTTATGCCTGTACACCTGTGTATAGATAGATGCTTATATTATATGTGTATGTATATATTTGCATATACATATATATGTGTGTGGAGGCCGCATATATATATACATATATATATATATATATATATA
>NC_069003.1:889521-890686 GCF_001194135.2 Octopus bimaculoides | reverse complement strand
TATATATATATATATATATATATATGAGTTAGAGAGAGGTGGAGATAAGGAATAAGATGGATAAAAAGAGGCAGAGAGAAAGAAGCGTCCTCTTCGGGAGAAGGAATTTTTGTCTCCTAACCAAGAAAACATCAATTATTCAGTTCGTTCTAATATGACATTTTCATTAAACCTCACCCAATCAAAAAAAGTTACACTAGTACTAATTACAATTTTATTTTCGAATTTCATGGAAACATATACACTAATACACACACACACTAATGTATGTATACGTACATGCATACATACATACATACATACGCACAGTCCTCCACACTTTTTCAAAGGCAAACAACCACACTTACACACACACAATGATACACACACGCGCTCCAAAGTGCGCCAGATTATCACACACACACACACACACATATACACCTTTCCGCACGTTCACACATTCACACACAGTCAGATAAGTAATATACACTCACATGAACACACTGCAGCACAGTTTTCCACTTTGATATTCACACATATACTGACCAAAAGGCAATCAAACGTATACATCCTTTGAAAAATATACACATAAAAGTTATTATAGACACGCTGTATCACTTCTGCTCACAGTTTGCTCAACATTCTCTATCAGCTCCAGATCAATCACATACCTTAATATATACACACACAACTTTATACACCTACATTCACCGATCGCATATGCACACACACACACACACACACACACACACTCACACACACACACACATGTACGTGTGAGTGAGTGTATGTGTGTTTGTATAAGTTACTACACTGATTTCGCATCTTTTCTTTACTTAATTTACACCCTTAATTAAAACAGTAAATTAATTACAATAAAAAAACCTTAATTACAGACGTCTAACAAATCTAACGATCACTAATGAACTTTTCGCTTCATACCTGAGAATCGAATATGTCACTGCATACATTATCAAGATCACTGCATACGTCAGTGTATACATTATCTACGTCACTGCATATATTATGTCTCTTTTTATTTGGTGTCTTTCTTTAACCAACTTTCGCAATCTAGAAAAGAATTCCTTTCTCATGCGAAACAATCTTGCTTCAGTGCCAATGAAAGTTTTTGACGGACAGACGCAACTGGGTCTCCAATCTCACTTCGTTCATATCGCAGAAAAAG
>NC_069003.1:887543-889511 GCF_001194135.2 Octopus bimaculoides | reverse complement strand
ATAGTCAAAGCTCTTTGCTTAACTCAGAGATCAAAGGCAAGATTTATTTAAAAGCTGTTCTTATCCACCTTGTCCATACCATATTCTATTTGTTAGGTTGCAGCTGCCTCGTAAATTCTGAGTCCAATGGTCCACGACTGTACGCCGTCATTTAAACTCTATACGTACTTCAATTTCCGCCATTGGTGGATGTACTCTATGGCAAAGAGTACAGCTCTACAAATTTAGAATAAGTACAAGCTACGTATCAAGGACAGAAGTGTGTTGTCTGGACATAACTTCCAAAATACATGTTAAATAGATCACTACACACATGCACTACGAGTTAAGATGTTAACAAACGTTTTATCCCTCTCTAAATTTAATGTCTAAGAATATTATGACAGAAAACGGTGATGGTGGGGGCACTGGTTATTAATTGAAATGTAGTATTACAAAGCCACTCGCTAGATTTCTTTCAAAAACGTGAAACAGAGGTGATAATTGCAGTCCGATCCACTGGTCACTGCCAATGGAAACAACATTCGGATCCCACTCAGCTTTTAGCATTGATGTGGTGTCCTTCATTGGTGCTTCCGGAGATTCTAATGATAGTTCTTTGAGAACAATAGCATTTTCCGGAATTTTCTCTGTGACTGCGCTGTTGTTCTTTTTCCAATTGTTGCTGCTGCACTTGTTGGAAGATTGCTCTCAAGAAGTGTTTTTTTTGCTACATCACGTGCAATATATAAACTTCTTGCACATCATTTCAAGTTCCATGGTTTTCCGCACCAATATCGAAAAGATTCTCTCATATTTTATGGTATTCAGAAATTATAAGCACCTGTATGTTCATCGAAACCTCGCTACGAAGCAGGAGTTAATGTCTTAAATCCAGGAAATCATCCATACGATCTGGGGTTAAACGACACTAGTATTTCTTCCAGTACTTCAAAGGAATTGCTGAAATATATAGAAAAAATTGCAAACAACAGCATCGGGATTCATAAGAGAGAACAGTGGTTTATTCGAGTCATGCAATCGGGGAGTTAAGAACCAGAAACCAACTCTCATTGAACTGACATACAATCAAAAGCGTTCCAGCTGTGACCATCCCTTCTTTTTCCTACGGATAGGGAACCTGAATTTATATTATACAAGTTGTAAAGTGCGATTGGAGATTTGGTTACTGAGTCTTACAGGACGAGCAATGATTTAGTGACGTTCACGTTGTCTAAGAAAAGATCGCGCGACGGATGCAGTCAGAAGAGCGATGACCGAAATGCTCCACCAGTTTCGTCGCGCCAATTTATTGAGCTTTAACTTTAAATCTCACTCAGGTTGTCTATGTGCTTTATCGGTCTGGGATCAATAAACTATAAGTATCAATCTGGAACTAAAATCGATGTAATCGATTATACTATTATCCCTTCAATATTGCAGCCTTGTGTCTGTGAAAACTCATGATCGCCATTATCTCTCATCTTGGGTGTGTGTGGAGGGAGGAGGGTGGTTGTGTCCATGTGTGTGGAGGGAGGAGGGTGATTGTGTCCATGTGTGGAGGGAGGAGGGTGATTGTGTCCACGTGTGTATGAAATGAATGGCTGCTAGAAGTGTATAGTTAGGTCTTAAACGTAAATTGGAAAATGAATTAAACTCGTATGATAATATCTCTTACTCTCTCTCTCTCTCTCTCTCTCTCTCACACTCACTCTGCCCATCTCTCTCTTCTTTTCTCTCTGTCTCCTCTCTTTCCTTGTCCCTGTCCTTTTTTTCTCTCTCCCGCTTTCTCTGTTTGTGTGACTGTATATTTTATGCATGTAACGTCTTCCCTGCTTGTCTTATTCTATCTCTTTCACACTTTCTCCGTCGCCAATCTTCCGTCCTCTCAAATTCCATTTCTTCTCTTCTTATCTCTGCTCAAAAATAATAGAAAAAGAAAACAGCCAACATTCATGCTACTGGAACTGTTCAAGTGATACGTGAAAA
>NC_069003.1:885284-885946 GCF_001194135.2 Octopus bimaculoides | reverse complement strand
GATCAGGAAAAATGCTCTAGCGATGTCTTCGAGAATTCAAACAATACCGCCAATTTATTGTCCAAGATGGCCAAGTTAAATTGTCGACTCTAGAAAACTTACAAGAAAATTTGATCGGTAAGAGATTTTTAAACAAAACAAACATCGCTATTATGCATACATACAGATAGACAGAGAGACAGACAGACAAGCAAACAAACAGACAGACAAACAGACAGACAGAGGGGCAAAGGTATGTACTATCAAGTTCGTGGGTCGATTAATTTTTTCAAGGTAGTGCCCCAGCATGGCCGCAGTCTAATGCCTCACAAAATAAAAGATAAATCATATACAGCTATCACATTTGGCTGATTGGTGGAACTCGTAGAGGTAGCAGAGTAGCAAGTTGGTTTGTAACGAAGCGAAATATAGAGCAAGCCATAAAATGGTAGGAATGGTTCGGCGATGTTGTATTATGTTAATTACTATTGAGAAATTTCATACAATTTAATTACCGTTCCGATTTTGCACATTCACCTGTAGACATTTCTTTCCAGATGTTTTATCACCTCCCATAATTGAATACACACACACACACACACACACGCATACACACACACGCATGAGTACTTTTATATAGGCATGGTATATAAACATGTGTATACAGACATATATATATATAT
>NC_069003.1:880200-883800 GCF_001194135.2 Octopus bimaculoides | reverse complement strand
TTCTTCTTCTTCTTCTTTAAATTTCCGATTCTTATTCCTAAATAAGAAGTTATATAAACACTGTCAAAATGGCTGAATCTTTGTATTGGAGGTAGGGAGCTTCGATGTGATCCACTATCCGCCCCATCCCTTTAAAATTGCAGATTCGGTGCCAGATTTGAAACAATTATCATCTAAGGTATAATCGTCAACATAATATCTTGTTTTGCTCTATTATATTCAATGGCTTCGAATTTTGGCACAAGGCCAGCATTAAATTTTTTTTTAAGGAGCAGGTCAAATCGATTATATCGACTCCACCAGTGGAGTGCTACTCTATTTTATTGACCCTGAAAAGATGAGAGGTGAAGTGTGCCATCAGTGGAATTTGAACCCAGAACGTAAAGAGTCAGAAGAAACGTCGATAAGCAAAATGTCTGACTCGCAATGTCTGACTCGCAATGTCTGACTCGCAAACGAGTCTATCAATTCGATGCCTTCTTCTTTTACAATTAATGATTCTGATAATGTCAACGTGACCTAATAAGATATTTGTGTTGTTGCTTTTGTTGTTGTTGTTGTTGTTGTTGTTTTTGCAGTTATTTTGTTGTTGATGATGATAGTGGAGGTGGTGGTGGGGTGGTAGAGGCCATGGTATTTGTATTGCTGATGACAGTGATGACGGGTGTTTTTATTGCTGGCGGTGTTGGTGAGTAGTGTTTGGGGTGGATGCGGGTGGGGGTGGATGGGGAGCAGGTGGGGGGGTGCTGGTGCTGGTGGAGGTGGTAGTGATGATGCTACTGCTGTTGTTGGTGCTGTTACTGGTAATGGTAACGATGGATAGCAGCGATATTTCTTGAACGTTTGGCGACACTAATATAGGTTTCGATGTTGTTAGATGGTGGTGGTCACGGTACAGTCTATAGCAGTTGTTTTATTGAAGTTAATGATGTTAGTGTTTTCAGAAGGTAGCCCTGATAATAATGTCTGTGAGGCACCCAGCAGTCTTCACCTCGATCCATCCTCGTCCCTTCTCACGCAAACGCTCCCATTATGTCATACAATACACAGGTAAGTAATGCTGTTACGCACAGGTACAATTATGCACACACACACACGCGCGCGCGCGCGCACTCGTACGTGCTCACTCTGTATCCCTACTTCCCAAAATCTTTAATCGCATTCCATTGTCTCTGCTGAAAATAGAGATATTTGCAATCCACCCAAAGTCGACGGCACCCTGGTGTGTTACAAGTGTTTAGTGATCGGGTATAAAGTATTATAAAAGAACTGCCGCTACCCGTCGCCTTATCCGTGGGGTGGCAATTAGTATAAAACAAAGCTGTTTACGTGTAGCACCTCGCCAAAAGTAAGTGAAACCAGATAAAAGAGAAAGAGAAGAAGAAGAAGAAGAAGAAGAAGAAGAAGAAGAAGAAGAAGAAGAAGAAGAAGAAGAAGACCTCCACCAACAATAATAAGTAGAAAAAGAAAAGGTAGAATAATAACAATAATAATAATAATAATAATAATAATAATAATAATAATAATAATAATAATAATAATAATAACAGCAACAACAAAAACAACAAAACTTTTTAGAAAAGGGATAATTTAGTGTGAGGGAAGCAAATCGATTGCATCAACCAATCGATTGGATCAGCTAATCGATTGGATCAACCACACGGTATGACTATATCTTACTTTGTCGACTTCCCGAGAGGATGAAAGACAAAGTCGACTTGAGTAGAATTTGAGCTCAGAAATATCACGAAGCATTTTGCCAACGATTCTTCGAGCTCGCTGCATTTAAAATTTACTGACAACATATTAAATGCAATTAATGACAACAATTTAATTAGAACCCACGCCCGCCTCAAGTAAATAATGAATGTCAAAACATTGAATAAGTTTTAATAACATTGTCTGAGGGTGGGGCAGACAATTGACGTTTCGGATGACGAAACTTTGTCAGCCATCTTGAATTATTATACTGTATTTCTTTATTTAATACTAGAGAGGAAGAGATCAACGGTGTCGTAGTTGCTTTAATTTACGAAGGACACAAATAGTGACGTCAGTAATCGGTCAACAGAAAGATCGCTTCATCACTGGCAACAGCATCATCATTATTACCATTATCAACATCATCACCAAAATAATAACATCAATAACAACAAGAATCAAGCACACCGCAAACATCATCATCATCATCGTAATCACCACCATCATCATCGTCGTCGTCGTCGTCGTCACAGTATACCGAGGACATAGCTTTGAGTAGGAGAAATTCTTAAACTTCAAAACAAAACAAAATGGCGAATGCAACAGACGACATTGCTTCACATGCTGAGATACGAACGCATACGCACGCAAACACAAGCACACAAACACATATATAGGTACACGTAAAGAGAGGTATGCCCTTATATATGTATGCATGTATGTGTCTGTATATGTATACCCTCACACACGCACACACATATACATACATAATATTTACTGATTTATTTTTATGTGGCTGTTTTAAAATTTCTCCTAAATTTATTTTTTCTCTTTGTACAAACTCCTCTAATTATAATTTCCCCCTTTATTTTATATATATATATGAGTATATGTTTTCAGTTTTTTAATTCGTTAAAATATAAACTAATTTACATTTTGCCGTTACCAAGATAATTGCTAATTTTCTGTGTATTTGGGAGGAAAAATAATGAATTTCTATGAAGAATTACAAACATACAACATTTTACTTTCAAAAATAAACGTAAATTTTTGTCTTCACTTTTTTTCCGAACCGAAGTTTCTTTTTGTCTCTCTAACTTTCATTTATTGGAAAATAAACAGTTTTTTTCGATTATTTTTAGAGCTGCTGTTTGCGATATGTGTTTATTGTGCTGATGCTTTTGTTGTTGTTGCTGTTGTTGTTGTTGTTGTTGTTTGTTGGTTGGTCTGTGGTGGGGGTGGAAGATGGAAGGGTTTGGGTGTATTCCTTTCAGGAAAAAATAGACGGAAAAATGCGAAATAAGTTACGTAGAGTATAGAGACACCTAGCGGTGATCTGATTGCTGGGGAGAGAGAGAGGGGGAAGAAGAAGAAGAAGAAGAAGAAGAAGAAGAAGAAGAAGAAGAAGAGTGAGTAATTTGAAATACATTGGGAACGGAAGTTGAAAAACAAGGAAACTGCAATGAAGTGCTGATGATGACGATGATAATAATGGACGATGACGACGACGAGGAGGAGAAGGAGGAGGGTGCTGCTGATGATGATGATAATGATGATGATGAAAATAGTAATGATAATAATAATAACATGAGGAGGAGGAAGCAGCGGAAGGGGGCGGGGGAGATGAAAGAAGTAAAACAAGAAGGACACAAATAGGAAAATAAAAAAAATGGGCAACAAAATGAAAATTTAAAACTAAATATATCCAACAGTGTGTAGATGTACCTTCATCGTACACAGGGTGTATAATGTCAGGATATATATATATACACATCCACAGAGGCCTGCATAGAGAGCGAAAGTACATTTACAGCAATATGATTGCCTCTTTATGTATGTATGGAAGACAGCATGTTCGTGTGTATATGTATGAAAGAACATGTGTGTGTATGCATATAT
>NC_069003.1:874641-877141 GCF_001194135.2 Octopus bimaculoides | reverse complement strand
ATATGATTCACACGAATCGTTTACAGAGAGAACTTTTTGCTTGGGTCAATTCTTGCAGCGCATGTCTTTCCAAGTAAGAGTGCACCGTAGCAGGTTAATTGCCCATCATGTCTCGTATCTGGGTTAAACAGACGGGTCACGAAAAGACCGCGCAACGGTTTCCTTGTTCATCGATTATTTTTCTCCAAACCCAGTTTTTTATTATATTCAGTGTGCTACAAAGTTCAGTTATATCTCCCACGTTTTATGTTAGACTCAGACTTCCTACTTCCTGATACACCGAATACTCCTATGTAAGTTATAAAACACACACACACACACACACACACACACACACAGTCTAGAAATTATAATACCAACAACAGGATTTAAGAACTTTTATGAGCAGAAAACTTGAGTCTTTAATTGATTGAGACAATAACAAATTAGTCTCCTTAAACAATGCAATGAAACCATCTCCACATGTGGCAGAGTGACATTATCACCAGAAAAGTACTTCATCACTGCTAATGTGCCACTCAAGTATGTCTTCAATGCTGTTTGTGCATTAACAGCATATTTCCTCTTCCATTTCAAACCATACACTCACGTACAATGTGTCTCTCTCTCAGGCACAAATTCAGACTCACAAAACATAGAGAAACTCGCGAAAAGTACACGACGAATATAACCAGAAAATAGTTCAGTGCAGTCAGTTTCTGCCTCCTTACAAACTTGAAGGGATGTCTTAACTTTGTTTGAAGCTCAACCCATCTAAGTCAAATGCTGACATACCAAATGCAGAACAACTGCGACACACACACGCACACACGTCCATGCGTATACACAGGCGCACACAGACACAATACAACCGCGCATATCTTCGACAATGTCTAGGAGGCAAGGCTTATATTTAAGAGCCATATGTACTTCTTTTTATCAGTTACAGACCTGCTACAAAGTTCCAATGGATTTCACAATGAAGTACTGGTTACATCTATAGGACAATATTACAGCAGAAATATACACACATACACACTCAAACTCACACAAATAAACACACATACACATTTACACACATAATCGTTAAGCTAAGCACATTTTGAAGCAAACCCTCCAAAGCATTGATGATGCCATCAAAATATTACCATCAATGCTTCAGAGATGTTCTCTGCATCTTGTTCGTCTTGTTACCACCACTACAAAAGCCTTTGGTTCTCTGAAATCACAATTTGAACACGCCCAATATACCAGTCTCTCTATCTCACTCTCTCTCTCTCTCTCTCTCTCTCTCTCTCTCTCTCTCTCTCTCTCTCTCTCTCTCTCTCTCTCTCTCTCTTTCTCTCTCTCTCTCTCTTTCTCTCTCGCTCTCTTCCTTTCTCTCTCTACATTTCTTTCTCCACAAATCCAAACACCGTCCCTGTTCCTGTTTTACGTATAGATGCGAACCTAAAACCTTGAGACAGGAGCAACAACCGAGTCGGTCTAATCAGATGATAGGCCAAACCACACTCTTCATCATTGATTACGATAAACACTGTTGCTGAGCCTACTACTACTACCACTACTACTACTACCACTACTACTACTACTACTACTACTACTACTACTACTACTACTAATACTAATACTACTACTACTACTAAAATTTTAATTTATATCTTTATCAAAATTTTGTGAAAAAACGACTGTCTTCGCCTTCCCATTCCAGCCCTTACTGTCGCTGCAGCACCTTATTTCCCAATCGGTGCTATTGGCTTCACTGCTGCTGCTTCGGCTACTGCTGCTACTCCTAGAGTTGTTCCTTTCGTTGTTGTTGCTGTCGTTGTTGCTTTCAAAGTTCTTTTTGGTGATTTTTTTTTTATTCGTGATGTTTGTAATATCGTTAATGACGCTCCAGACGTTGTTATTATTCTTGTCGACGTTATCGATGTTGTTGTAGTTCCTGTTATTATAGTAGTAGTAGTAGTAGTAGTAGTAGTAGTAGTAGTAGTAGTAGTAGTAGTTGTCATCGTTGCTGTAGCTGTTCCGATTATTGTTGTAGCTGTAGTGGTAATAGTTGGTTTTGTTGTTGTTGTTGTTGTTGTTCTTGTTGTTGATGATGATACAGTTTGTGATTCTATATTACGGGTGATTTCAAAGAAGGCGAGAGAAATCCCGCCCAAAACCCTCACACGAAGATGATAAAGCTTTCATCTCTGTCTATCTGTTTGTTTCTCACGCTTCATAACGATTCCTGTATCTGTCTGTTTGTCTAGCTGTTTCTTTTCGCCCCCATTTCTCACACTGCATACATACACAACCAGCATGGATGCGTTCGTGTGTTTCTATATATACACAAATTTATACACATATAACACTTCTAAGTGCTTATTTCTATGCATATGCATGTATATATATATATACACATATATGTGGATGTATGCGTATGTATATATATATATATATATAATTATGTAGATATAATTATGTAGATATATATATATATGTATAAAGATGTGTGTGTGTATGAATATATATA
>NC_069003.1:873659-874534 GCF_001194135.2 Octopus bimaculoides | reverse complement strand
ATATATACATATATATATATATATATATATATGTCACTGTGTACTCACATTATGTATACAATATAGCCACCATGTTTTGAAATTAGCAGGTACATCACATTCGTTTGATTTCCCATTCTCATTCAAAACATTTGGGAAATGGGTTTCTGATAATTATTTGGGGATTGTTCTTCTTATTTAGTGCATCTTAAACATATACATATTGACGTAAATATCTACACACAAACACGCGCGCGCGCGCACACGCACGCACACACACACACACACACACACACATTAGCGTGTAGACATATATGCTTATTGATACACATGCATATTTACGTAGATTTATAGATATCTATTTGCATGGATATGTATATGTGTCTGCATTTGTGAGTGCGTTCGGGTGTGTGCTTGCGTGTGTGCTTGCGTGTGCGTTCGTGTGTGTGTGTGTGTGTGTGTCTTTCTTTTCTGTATTTCTCTTGGTTTTTTTAAAACAATTTCTTTCATTATCAGTGATGGGCAATTCTCTCACAGTTCTCTACAGAACTAAGCGAATAATAATAGACTTACCAATTCTTGTGAAACAGATATTCCCAGGGTGAACTGCAACGAAACGTTTTTGCAGCTTTTTCTCTGATAATGTTGTTGTTCTTGTTATCATTAGTGTTGCTATTGTTTTTATTAATATTATCATTATCTTTCTCGTTATCAACATCATTTTTCTTATCATCATCTTTATTATTATTATTATTATTATTATTATTATTGTTATTATTATTATTATTATTATTACTGAATTAGTTTTGTTTCTGTCACGTTTGTTATGTTTTGTCTTGTCTGGGACATCTAAGCGCGAAGATATAAATGAGTATGTATATATATATATATATATA
>NC_069003.1:869104-873566 GCF_001194135.2 Octopus bimaculoides | reverse complement strand
ATTATAAGATTTTTAACTTTTAAATTTTCATATTCAAAAGAGACATATATATATATAATATATATATGTATGTATGTATTTTTGTGTATATATATATATATATATATATATATATATGCACTTACATGCGTCGTTCTACACGCTTGTGAGTGTGCACGCTGTCTCATGTGTATGCGTGCTTTTTGTACGCTGGTGCATAAATTTTTGCGTCCATCTGTTACTTCTTAGGTATATATACCCCGCTGAGTGGGTGTTTACTTATCTTCTGAGAGATGAAAGCGAATAATAAGGCTGGTACATACATGCAGGAGGTGTGTCCCTACCTATAAATATACGTTCCTGCGGTTTTGCCTAAGTTAATTTCAATGTTTCTATGTGCCTGCCTATGCTTGTTTGTTCGTGCATGTGTGTGTGTGTTTGTGTTTCTGTGTGTGTGTTTGTGTGTCTGTGTTTGTGTGTGTGTGTGTGTGTGTGTGTACATCCGTTTGTGAGTGTGCGCATATATTTCTGTATATGTACACACTCACACTTACACACACACGTACACAGACATACACACACACACATATACAGCCAGAAAGAGACAAACAGGTATATATATGTATGTTTGTACATGTGTTTGTCTGTGTGTGTGTGTTTGTGTCTGTGTTTTTGTGTGTGTGTGTGTGTGTGTTTGTGTGTATGTATATGTACATATATGTGTGTATATATATATATGTGTGTGTGTGAGAATTCAGAAATATATAAGTACATATGTATATATGTGTATGGCCATAAACATGAATACATGCATGTATAAAATATATACATATATAGATATATTGATGTCACAATTGTGTTCGTGTATAATCCATTGTGGTTTGTAATTTTCCGACACTCATAATCATTTTCTTCCATCAAGTTTCAACAGTATCATTGGTAAATACATTAACATCTTCATAACTTCCCAGCCTCGTCTTGTAAATAAACTGATATGAATGTCTCGCTGTTGCGAATCTTTTGTACAAAGCAGTAAGTCTTCATAGAAGTGCTTTTGTAGCAATCACGTAGCAGATGAAGATCCACGTAACATGTTTGATACACCGTTGGGACATACAATTCTAATGTAAAAGTAAAAATTATCTGTTTTGTTATATAAAGTGTTACATCGGACGCACAACACGAAACTTTTCCCTCTAATAACCATGCATTTTGCAACAAGTAAATATTACAACAGATTTTCAGGCAAGGACACGGATCAAACTAAATAGGAGGAATTTACGAAATAAAGCTAAACTTCTATGGTTGCGTAAAAGAGGCAACATCAGTAGCTATGACAATTTAAAGAACATTTAAAACTATTCCGTCGATGATGGAGCTGGAAAAAATGATAACGAAAAAAAAAAAGCTAGTTGCTGTCTGCAAACCAGAACTATTAACCGAATCTTTACAACTAGGAAGATTCCGATGAATGCACTATAAGGTAGCTTGATTGCATTGAACAGGTAATTCGATTAAGTTTGTATAATATATCGAACTGCTCATCTCTCCTCTACCTAATTCAATGCACAAAACTTGGAGATTACGTAAAATTATAGTAGATATTATTTGATAAATATCAAATTTTATCAATATAAGATCACGAAGTAATGCTCTCGTCTCTGCATTGCGTGTGCAGTTTTAATTACATTTAATTAAAATATTGGTTGTTGTCATTGATTCACCTTGTCTATATATAATAAATATCAGCCAATAATACTCTACATTATATTTCTCATCGACAAGGAAATTTTAATTATTTAAACCTTAATAGTTGTTACCATATTGCCTTCGCTGTTTTCATTAAAACTTGTTACAGTTTCCTAGGTTTCACTCTCCACACGACACACGGAATGCAAATTTTGACTAACGAATCTTTCGTTAGTCTCCTCCTTGCTACAACCAGACAAGATTAAAGTCTGACGGTGACTTAGATGGCCAAAGCTTCGACGCCACTGTGAACAACATTCTAGTATCAGAAATGTGTGTGTGTGTGTGTGTGGTCTCACACTAGTGTCTGACAACCGGTGTTGGTGCGTTTACGTCCCCGTAAACTAGCGGCTCAGCAAAAGCCACCGATAGAATAAGTACTAGGCTTTAAACAAGAGTAAATACTGGGGTCGATTCATTTGACTAAAAAATTCTTCAAGCTGGTACCCCAGCATGGCCGCAGTTAAATATCTGAAACAAGCAAGAGATAAAGAAGGAAAACCATATGAGTTCACCTTCATTTGCTGTCTTCTAAAACCATAGATTATGTTCTAAGATTTACCATTTCTCTTCATCCTACCAATTTATCTCGCAACACCTAAATAGAAATTGTTTCTTTCTCTCAATATTTTAGTTTTCATGTTTGTATTTTTCTATGATTTATCTCTGATTTATTGTTTTCTTGCTCCGATTTTGTTGTTTTCCATTATTTTTATTATTGTTTTGTTGAGTTTCTTTTGTGCGGGTTCTTTAATGTTTATATTTATTTATACTTTTCATTTATAATGTTCTTTGCATTGTTTTTCGTTTCAATTTATGATCTGTTCTTTATTTTTTGTTTTGTTTTTAGTTTGATTTCAATCGTATTTTATTTGTTTTGTAGAAAATATATTTTATGGACAGAATTGGTTGGTAGTTGTTTACTTTCTTGTTTGTTCACCTTTCATCATTTCATATTGTAAAATAGTAATTTTGTTTATACAGAACGGGCATTGCCACTCCAAAATACTGTTGAAGTAGCTTCACTATGTTAACTAATATGATTTCGTTCAAAATTATTTGAGAATTTTGAATCCTGTATATTATTAGAAATATTAAAACACAGGAAACCAGAAAGATTAATGTTTGTCATTCACACAGTAACTTGTATGGCCAGCATTTTGCAAGAGATCGAGGAAAGGCCTCCTCGACGATAGGAAAACTAATTAGTTAAACGAATTGTGCCAAGATGGAAAAAAAGGTGACAGTCAAGAAAGAAATAGAAGGGCATTATAATCAGCGATGTTTAACAACATCCGATACTTTTATCTGTACGTATATATACAGTGATATACACGTACGAGTATATATTGTTGTTGTTGTTGGCACTCCGTCACTTACGATGTCGAGGGTTCCAGTTGATCCGATCAACGTGCAAATAGCTGAGCACTCCACAGACACGTGTACCCTTAACGTAGTTCTCGGGGATATTCAGCGTGACACAGTGTGACAAGGCTGACCCTTTGAATTACAGGTACAACAGAAACAGGAAGTAAGAGTGAGAGAAAGCTGTGGTGAAAGAGTAGAGCAGGGTTCGCCACAATCCCCTGCCGGAGCCTCGTGGAGCTTTTAGGTGTTTTCGCTCAACAGACACTCACAACGCCCGGTCTGGGAATCGAAAATGCGATCCTATGACCGCGTGTCAGCTGCCCTAACCACTGGGCCATTGCGCCTCCACTCGAGTATATATATGTCCCTCGTGAATAACATTATAAAAGCAAGCTGTTAGTAAAGCCTTATTTTACTGGTCGTGAGTCAGGTGAGTTCGTAAGGGTTTAGACTGCTGTCACATTGAAATTTCTGAAAGCGCAAAATAAAACAACGACGATGAAAAGGAGACAATTTGCCTGAAGTTATATTAATCAACGGTAGAAGCTACTTGGCGTAGCTCATATAGTTAGCAATGATAATTCTGTATCCCTTAGCTCGAGGCTATTCAGCTAGCTGCAAATTTCCTATGGTTAATGTCCGTCAGCGACAACTGATAGATAACCTTTCGTACTTTCTCTTGAGATATATCATGAACTGCATTTGTATTTGGAGCTTTTCAGACTGTCATAATCTACAGCCATATAAAGTGCAGCTTTAATCGTGACAACCGATTACAACTCCCTACGCGATAGATAACGGAGTGATCAGACATGCAGTACACCTGTATCTGAAGCACTGCGAATGAATGATGACTGGATCATGTGTTATACACTTATAAATAAAAGCAGCTCTGCGCGATGAATTAAGAGTTTGTTATAACTGCATGCTCAGCGTCATACTTCTTAAACCCTGTTGTTAATCTCAGAACAAGCATTTGAAGATGAATAAGCACCCGTATATATATATGTGAATAAAGAGATATCTCGGAGGGAAGCTTTGTAGAGGAAACTGGAAGCTTAACCAATAGGAAGTGTTGGGAAAATGTTTACTTACGAGAAAAGTATTGCTGGAATACCGATGGGAAGTATGGATTTAAAGATTGTATAAAAATTTCGATTTCAGCTTACATACTGTTAATGACAATGCTGTAGACGCTTCATCTGAAGACCACAAGAAAATGCATTGTGACAAGCGGTGTATAACTACATCCGATTGTCTGGTCAATACACTGATGCGGTGTTCTGTGTGTGTGTGAAAGGGAGAGAGAGAGAGAGAGAAAGAGAGAGAGAGAGAGAGAGAGAGAGAGAGAGAGAGAGAGAGAGAG
>NC_069003.1:868604-869032 GCF_001194135.2 Octopus bimaculoides | reverse complement strand
TGTGTGTGTGTGTGTGTGTGTGTGTGTGTGTGTGTGTGTGTGTGTGTGTGTGTGTGTTTGTGAGTGAGTGAGTGAGTGAGGTGAGTGTGTGCATGTATACGAGTGTCTTTGTAAATATGCATGCATGGAAGTACGAATGTATGTATTTGTATATGTGTGTATACGTGTTTTGTGTAGGTTAACATATATTGCTCTCTCTCTCTCTCTCTCTCTCTCTCTCTCTCTCTCTCTCTCTCTCTCTCTCTCTCTCGTATTCTCACTCTCTCTATCTCTCTCTCTCTTATTCTCACTACCACTATTTCTTTTCTTTCTCTTTTGGTTTCTGTTTTTCGTTCTTTTCTCATTCCTTCTGATTTCAACACAGTCGAGATATTTCGCATTGATAAGATCTCTCTTCCGCTCAAATCCTTACCTACCTTTCCATTCTT
>NC_069003.1:866930-868582 GCF_001194135.2 Octopus bimaculoides | reverse complement strand
TATATATATACATATATATATATATATATGTATATACATATATATATGTATACACACACACACACACACACACACATATATATATATATATATATATATATATATATACAAGCATACACACAAAACACGTGCTCACACACACAGACATATATATACATACACGCAGGTAGAGATATAAATTTCTTCATACATATGTACACATGCAAGTGTGAGTGTATGTGTGTATATATGTATGAACGTGCGTGTTTTACTATCTCTCTGTCTCTCTCTCTCGCTTTGTCTCTCTATAAATATATCTCTCCAACCATTTCCTTCTGTCTATATACACACATCATTCTCTGTCACAACAGCTCACATTATCTCTTTATTCTTACTGCCACGCCACGCACACCGCTACCATTCTCCAAGAGTCTGATAGATTAGATATTTAGCATATTAGTTCACAAACCATTTAGATCACACCAAATCCTATCAAACGCATACATCTATATATCGCGTCTATCTATTTTGTTCGACTAGTTTGATAGAACATTCCAGAAATGTTCCATGTCCAATCTTTCCTTTAAATATGCCATTTCCTTCAAATAATAATGTATTTTACAGGAACACCCTCCATCGAAAATTATTATTTCCACATGAACGAAGCAGTTCTTCAGAGTTCTCTGAAGACTTCTGCTTCTTTTTCTTCTTCTTCTTCTCCTACTTCACTTCCTTGCTGCTGCTGCTGCTATTGTTGCTGATGTTATTGTTATTGTTGTTGTTGTTGGTGGTGGTGTTATTGTTATTGATGATTGTGATGGCATCGGTGGTACTGGTAGTGGTCGTGGTGGTTCTTCTTCTTTTCCTTCTTCTTTTCCTTCTTCTTTTCCTTCTTTTTCTTCTTCTCTTCCTACTTCTTCTTCTTCTTCTTCTTCTTCTTCTTCTTCTTATTATTATTATTATTATTATTATTATTATTATTATTATTATTATTATCATTATTATTATTATTATTGTCATTATCTTTACTATTATTATTATTATTATTATTATTATTGTTGTTGTTGTTGTTGTTGCTATTATTATTACTAGTCTTCCGTCCTCCGTTCCAGCTTTCTTCTTCATTCTCTCAGCGTTTAACCACGACTAATTACTACCTCCACTACTACTACTACTACTACCACTACTACTACTACTACTACTACTACTACTACTACTACTACTACTACTACTACTACTGATGCTGCTACTTATATTACTAATTCTAATACCAAACCTCTATCCTTCTTCATTTTCTCCACCTACTTCCTGTCACTGCTTCTGCCACTAAATTCTGTCTCTTCTTCCTCCTCCACCCTCCCCTCCTCCTCCTCCTCCTCCTCCTCTCCTTCATCTCCACCTCACTACATATCCCCATTCACCTTTCGATTCTGTTATGATCATTACGTCATCTGAAATATCTTTTTCGTAGGCATTGACCTCATTGTTGTTGACGTTGTTCTCCTCGCTTTCCTCGTTTTAATCTCATCTCATCCTCTCCTCTGCCCGCTCCCCATTTTCTCACTTATCTACTTCTGTCAAATTATTTTCACTTCTTTACAATTTCACAAAGGTGTGTGTGCATATATACATATATACACACACACATATATATATATATATATATATATATA
>NC_069003.1:863767-866677 GCF_001194135.2 Octopus bimaculoides | reverse complement strand
TATATATATATATATATATTTCAAGGAATCTAGTTAATGATCCCCTAAGGTAAGTTCTTATGCTATATTGGTAACGGTTGCTACATCCTCTGGAAAATTATATATATATATATATATATATATAATATATAATATATATGGGGGGGCGTGAGTTGTGCATGAGTGTGTGTATATGTGTGCAGAGAAAGAAAGCATGCGAACGATAAGCAAAGGCATATAGATATAGATAGGCAGATATACATACGTGTATATGTGTATACCAAATAAAAATACACGCACATATACATATATCTACATCTCAACTAATGTATATATATACACACATATATAGGCATGTATATATGTACATATGTATGTACGTATATTTGTATGCATATATGTATGTACGTATGTATATATGCATGTATGTACCATGCGAGAAACAATCTAGGGCAGGAATTTGAAGTTAACTGTTCGACTCTTACATTCTGCGATTATGATTTTATGCTTTACCGTACGAATGGCATTATTCTTTCTTTCTTGTTACAGAGAAGTGACAGCAACACAATACTGTCATAGCGTCATTCAGAAGATGAGATGGTGAAAGTTTTTTAGCCATCTCCGTACTCAGAGCAGTGAGTAGTGATGTGGCCCAGGGAGGGAGAATACCGGAGGTCTCCACTATCACAGCCTCGGCCAAAACCTGCTCAGAGAGCGGCTGACAATTTGACAGTTAGCCTTTTTCGCTTTGACGAGCAGCAGAACCAAGGCTGATAATCAGATCTCCTGACTATTAAATTCTAAAACCTAAATCTCGACCTATGTCAGAATCACAATGGATACACTGGTGGTACATGAATCGTCTGTTCTGAATAAATATAATGGCATGTGTTTACATAGCTAATACTTCTCAAAACAGTATGATCTACATTTAAATTTTAAGTTTCCACTAAATTTAGCTTGGCTGGACAAATCGAATTTGAATGGAGAAAAGAAGCAAAAACATTCACCATATAAAAAAATGGTGTCGAGGTAAGTAAGACATATTTGAAAAGATTATCAACAATTCTTGGAATACAAAGAATATTGCTATTGTGGTGTATTTTCTGAGACGCTACGCTACATTTTATCAAGATATCGGGCACTATCCTTGGAAAAATTACATTTTTAGAGACTCAGCAATGTAGAATTTCCTCGACATACACCAGACCAGCTACTTCCAATTTTCTCAGAGACAAAGGTCTATACTGCTCATATTAATCATTGTATGTCTTAGAAAATGACAATGTAAAACTACCATAAAGTCTTATCATTCATACAGACCACCAGAAAGTAAATCGTTAACCTGACATCAATTTATATGAGAAAAATGACAATATCCACATAATTATCCACACAGCAATAACAAATGGCCGTAATATTGAACAATATTACAACCATTTGTTATTGCTAGGAGGATAACAAATTGCACCAACCAAGATGCCGACTTAAAAAAATATTGACAGATGAGAAATGCCTATCATGCCACTTTTAGTTGGTAGCAAAATTGCTGTAAAACACAAATATTTGTTTAATGACATTAACAATTTACATAGAAGTACAAACATAGACAGTTTCCAAGAATATAGAAATATTAAGACATTCAAGTATATTTTTAGTATATTTTAATATAGGGAAATGAAATCTGGAACATGTTTTGGCATGATTTCAAAATTCTACTTATTTATTATTATTTAAACTCCGGTTTTGTTGAAACTCGGTCAGTATCCGCAGCCTATAGTACCATACAATTTGTTCTCTTCAGATTCCTCGTAATTTCCTGATGATTCTGGTCATTTTGTAGCGGCTCAACTAAGTTATTGAGAGGAATCTATGAAAAATGCGAATATGCTATTCGCATTTCTTTTATATTCCTCTCAGTAACATTTTGATACTGCCCCCAAGGTCCAATCATCAGTTGGCACTAAATATCATCATCATCATCATCATCATCATCATCATCATCATCATCATCATCATCATCATCATCATCATCATCATCATCATCACCATTATTATTATTATATTTATCATTATTATCTAAGGCGGTGAGCTGGCAGAATCGTTTGCGCACCGGACGGAATACTTAGTGGTATATAGCCCGTCGCTTTGAGTTCAAATTCTGCTGAGGTCGACTTTTTCTTTCATCCTTTCAGGGTCGGTAAATTCACTACCAGTGAAAGTCTGGGGTCGATGTAATCGACTAGTCCATTCCCAAAAATTTCCCACCTTGTACCTATAGTAGAAAGGATTATTATTATTATTATTATTTTATGTTCGACTTTTGCTTTGCATTTCATCATTTCATCATAGGGTCGCTGTGATCAGTTAGCCCCTCCTCTCAAATATCAGGCTTGGTGGCCACAGTAGAGAGAATTATTGTTATTATTATTTTCATTATTGTTGTTGTTTCTGTTGTGGTTGTTATTTGATATAAAAAAACGAAACACTTTTTCAGACAATAATAACAATAACAACAAGGAGCAAAAAAAAAAAGAAGAGTTTCCAATATTGGCACAAAGCATCGAATCTGAAGCAGAAGGAATAGACGTTTATATCGATCCAAGAAAATCAGATTTACTTTATCAAAAGGTGAAGTTGATCCTGGCGGCATATGAACTCAATTTGAGAACAAACATCACATTTTGTCTGGCGGTCTAACGAAGCAGCCAATAAGATGTCTAAATTTAGTTATTGGGTGTATACACACACACACACACATATATATATATATATATATGTGTGTGTGCATGTATGTATATAGGTATGTAGGGATGTATGTATGTATGTAGGTATGTATATATATATATATATATCTGTGTGTGTGTATGTGTGTGTATGTGTGTGCGTGTGCAATGTGTGTTATGTAAATATGTACACATATGTTTATAT
>NC_069003.1:862486-863523 GCF_001194135.2 Octopus bimaculoides | reverse complement strand
TATATATATATATATACAGAGTCTCACTAAAAGTAGAAATTCAAAAACAATTAGAAGTAACAGCAATTGGACCAAATGCGCAACGAATCGTACGAAAGTACGTTGGTGCAAATGAATGCCCCTTCAGAATCCGCTATAAGAATCACAAGTACTTCTTCAACATCCCGGAGAGACGTAACGCTACAACCCTTGCTAAACACGTATGGTCACTGAAAGAAACTTCCGGAGAGTACAGCATTAAGTGAAATGTGAAGCGTATCATATCTAGCTGAGAAAAGAGCGATTTTAAAGAGCTTCCAGCACACAGACATCTACCTGAATAGCAGAAGTGAAATTTTGAATCCTTGCCCACATGAAAGAAAGTACATCCTATCATACCTAGATGTCCCATCATGACTATAATTAACAGTCCCTCAACTTCAACCCTCCACCAATACTTAGGAGTCCGGCAACGAGTTTGACCAGAACATACAATAACGCATCTACAAACAAGCACACACGCCCCAGCACGACGGACACCCACCCGATAGACTTTTCTCCACCCCCACACTCCAAAATCAGTCCGCACTAATATTGTACCCCTCTACACACTGCATGCATATATAAATGCCTCAAGAATTTAACTAAAATATAAAGGAAAGAAAACACACTAACCAACACAAATGTGTATACTGCGCAAAGACTATACATATACTATCATTACCCACATTCCATTTCCACAAGTACACCAACCTTGTAGACAGACATTTCCCATAAACAGTTTTCCAGAATTGACGGTTTTTATACCAAGGGACATAACTATTAATTTAATCCTCTACTCGATTCGATTCATCACGTTTTCACAGCTACTATAAGCAGTCATCACATTTCATTCCATAACGGCTACCTTTGAAGAGCGCAGGGCTACATAATCTGATTGTTTCGCAAAACGCAGTTGAAACCCTAGAGCGAAAGCGATCGGCTGGATATATAATACTATACACTTCGATTAATATAGATAGATAGATAGATAGATAGATAGATAGATAGATAGATAG
>NC_069003.1:861708-862476 GCF_001194135.2 Octopus bimaculoides | reverse complement strand
TATATATATATTCACGAAACTATTTTGGGAACCATTTCTCACTAGAATTGTAAACACGACTAGATGTTGCCGAGATCATAAGAAATGTTTGAGGTCTATTTTGAACATCAGAGGAAATAAGAAAAGATTGAAAACATGATGCGAAGTGTAGAAAATTTTAATGTTTGTTATTTGATTCACTGCTGACGCTTACAGGAACTGTTCAGATAATCGGTGGGATTATCTTGTAACTGGCGACAGTTACAATTCTACGACGGATGTGAGTATACCAATTTTGAAACTATAGTTTTTCAGTTCTTTTTTTTTGTTTTTTTGTTTTTAGATGAGTTGTTGTTTCAATTGATCGTATATTGGATATAGTTTAACGTTATCTAAATAAATGGAATACAATAATTTTATCAAAAAAAGGGAAGAGTTTTACATCCGTTATACATTTATTTGTATGCGCGCGCACACACACACACACATATGCATTTGTAAGTGTGTGCGTGTTAGTGTCAATGCATGTGCGTCCATTTATATTTGTCGTGACTCTGCTTGCATATGGAAAAATATTCTTTTATTTGTTTTGAATAGATTGACCCCCAGGACTTATTCTTTGTAAGCTTAGGACTTACTCTATTGTTCTCTTTTGCCAAACCGCTAGGTTACGGGGACATAAACACACCAACGATGATAGGGGTCAAACACAGAGACACAAACACACATGCACGCACACATTCACACACACATGCGCACGCACACATTCACACACACATATAAATATAT
>NC_069003.1:860382-860893 GCF_001194135.2 Octopus bimaculoides | reverse complement strand
GATGCTGCTGTCGGTGGCGGCGGCGTTGGTGGTGGTGGTGGTGGTGGTGGTGGTGGTAGTTGTTTATTTATTATTTTTTTTTTTTGCCTGTTTCACCGGGAAACAACAAGAAATCTAAGAACAGTGAATTCTCACAAACTCTGCTCTGCACTGTCTTCAATTTCTGTTATCAAGTTTACACGGAAATGTCAAAAACCACAATTTACATGGAATCCCCAAGATTTTGTATGATAATGCTAATACCACACACAAACACACGCATACAGATACACATGCGCACGTATAAATGTGACTATATATATGTGTGTGTGCGTGTGTGTGTGTATGTATTTATGTATTTATATGCATATATATATATGTGTGTGTGTGTGTGTGGTAAAAATATCACGTACAAATATAATCACGTAAGTGTATATATACACATATATACATATATATATATACACACACACAAATACACACACACACACACACACACACACACACACACACACACACACACACACACACA
>NC_069003.1:859716-860341 GCF_001194135.2 Octopus bimaculoides | reverse complement strand
ATATATATATATATATATATATATATATATATATATACGCACATGTATATGCATATATACGCGTGCCTATATTGTGTGCGCATGCAAATGAATACAAGGTTAAATAGTATCTCTCCATCCATTTCTCTCCCTTTCTCTTTGTCTCTCTCTCTCTCTCTCTGTCTCTCTCCCTCTCTCTCTCTCTCTCTCTATCTCTCTCTCCCTCTCTCTCTCTCTCTCTCACACACACACACACACACACTATTACTCTATCCTTCTTTATCTCACTCACTCCGACCCCTCCATACAAATGCTCTCCCGCTTTTATACAATTTCTCAAAACTTTATTCGTAGTTGTCGGTTTTACTATTCGTTTACACACAACACAACACACAACACACACAGAACCGGAGAAAAACTGAGAGAGACAGAGAGAGACAGAGAGAGAATAAGAAACAGTAATATTTATTTATTTAAAATACTGGTGTTGTTGTTGTTGTTGTTGCAGTTGTGGTTTTATATATTCTTCCATTAATCTGTGATCAGGCTTTCTCCATTCGTATTTTGTTTGTCTAACACACGTTTTTTCCCCCCCATAAATGTTTGTCCCCCTCTGCTGTAGTGATTCGTATTTCTGTTGCTATCG
>NC_069003.1:856279-859217 GCF_001194135.2 Octopus bimaculoides | reverse complement strand
GTATTCATTTTAGTTGTGAGGTGCATTGTGGTTGCGTTGTTATTGTCGCTGTCGTCGTCGTCCTGTTGTTGTTGTTGTTGTTGATGTTGTTGTTGTTGTTGTTGTTGTTGTTGTTGTTGTTGTTGGTGGTGGTGGTGGTGGTGGTGGTGGTGGTGGTCATGGGAGGGGGGTGATAGTGGTCATTTGGCTGATGATGTTTTCGATACTGGTGATAGTGTCTCTTGGAGCAGGGATTAGTGCGAGAATGTTTTAATCCTTCCAAGTGAGATAAGACAGTATGTGAACCATTGGAAACGGGTGACGTGGTTATCGCTATTTTATGAGGGGAGGGGCAGTTGGTAGGTGTGCGATTCTCGGATTTATTTGCGTGTGCGCATGTGTAAACAAGCAATCGATCTACGTATAGCGGTAGGCGTGTGTGTGAAGTGTGAATATATGTGAACCAGTGTGGGAGCAGCGAATAAACATCTGTGCGTGTGTGTGCGCGCGAACACACACGCACGCAACATATTTACGTAGCTAGATATGTATATACATATATGTATGTATATATATATGTATGTATGTATAGATATATATATATATATGTATGTGTATATATATATATATATATATATTTATATATATATATATATATATATATATATATATATATATATATATATATATATAGATAGATAGATAGATAGATGTATGTATATAGATGGGTAAGTGTGTATGCTTGTGTGCTTGTATGAATGTCATGTGTGTGGCTATGTTTAAAGACTCGTGCAGACATCCTGTGCCTTACGCTCTCAAGACCATTTCGATGTGTATTTGGTGATCATGCAAAAATGGGAGTTGTCTATCGTCATAAAACTATACAATATCATGTGTGTGTATTTGCATATATGCATATATTCCTTCTCTCGCTGTGTTTATATACGTATCTATCCATTTATATACGTGTGTATGTATGCATGTTTGTATATATATGTATGTATGTATGTATGTATGTATATATATATCTATATTATATATGTGTGTATTATGTATGTATATATGAACAAAATACTACACACACAAAATAACACAGCCGCACACACACATATCCACGTACACATATGTACTCATGAGCACATAAACATTTAGGTCCTCGAGAAAGAGGAATTGTAAGCTTGGAACCCCGTGAAAGTCAAATTTCATCATTATTTTCAAGTTCTTGTAGCTATAACTTCTTTCATTTATAACCGATTTTGATTCTTGCATTTTGTTGTACCGAATGCAAATTCAAATTGATTTAGAAATAACAATTCCTTCTTATGTATTTTAGAATATACAGGAATTTTAAACAAAGAAAAATTCCTGTATATATATTCCCCAAAAATATTGAATGGTTTTTCATTGTTGTTCTTTCAAACAGTTAAACGAAAAAAACAAAAGAAACTGCCCTCAAATCCTTTCCTAGAGGTGATGCTTATAGACGAGACAAAACCCCTTCCTGTATATTTAGCTGCCTTATGCACTTAAATTTGAACTCGTGGTGTTGGAAACGAAACAGACAGTACTTTCTTTAATGCTATTCTTATATGTTTATATCAGCAACCTTTGTTCGTAGAGCCATTTGCATTTTCAATGGTGACCTACATTTTCACTATCTCCTGCACTGAGCAAACCTCTGACGATCACAGCCAATCTTTCCTTTGGTTTTTTTCTTTTAAATCATGTACGAGCTTTGAATCTCAAACTATGACTAAGAATAGTCGACTATCGTATCAACTCTTAATATCTTTTGCTTTTCCATTCTTTTTCTGCGATTCTCATAGCAGTATTTTTTGAATGACTCATATTTTCACGATTTTCTCCCCAGCCTGCTACATAAGAAGCAACTAAATATATTCTCTTTTTCAAAGAAATACTTCAGAGGTCACACGTTAAGGAGACATGTGGTGTTAGCAGTATTTTCTTTTCACTTAACTTCCAGTTCTTTTAAGACTTATCTGAATTTACATCTCAAAAAGTAGATTTGGACGAAAACGAATATTTCTTCTTTAATCTCTTATTCATTTTTCATTCACTTCCACTTTCCCAAAGGTTTCTTTCTTTCTTATATTCTCAAAACATAATGCACCTCATATCAAGCAGCGTCTTCTTGCACCTTTATAATCATCCAAATTTCCAGATCACACGATTTAATAAAGAAAACGTAGCTTTTATCCCTTCATATTTATATGAATGCATCACGTCTTTTATATTTTGTCAGATGTTCATTGAAAATAGGATTTTTTTTGTAGCAAAATAATCTGATGCGTTCATTAATTGTGGCCTTAAAATATGTTCCTGTGTCCAACGCACTTTCCATCTTCAGATGTGATTTTTGTCGCATTCCAGTGTTTTATTTAACCCAATGCCCATCAGAGCTTTTTATGGTTTTCATTTTCTTGTTATGTATAAACATTCCAAACAAAACTACACGTAATAAAAATAGAATCTCATGCAGAACTTCTGGATAAAAACTGAATAGAAAAGATGAAACGATCTTGTATTGAAAACAGATTTATTATCAATAAAGCTTTTTACTCGAGTGTCTATGTGTTTGCGTTTACTTGTGTGTGTATATATTTTGGATGTTCTTATTTGAGACCTTGCGTTATATTCATGTGACACGACTTGTGTGTTTGCATCTATTTGAGACATAAAATATATGGCGGGTTTTTTTTAGATTCTACACATCAAAACGATGATGCCTTAATTGGCCGAAACTTCGAAGTCACTGTTAATACTATTCATGTTAAAGAATAATAAATCTCGACTCCACAAAAGTATGGAATTTCCTTTCAGATTAAATTAGAATTGTTTTTATTATAACGAACATGAAACACAGACATTAATGTGTGTATACACACACGCACACACACACACACACACACACACACACACAGATATATATGTATATATA
>NC_069003.1:854977-856269 GCF_001194135.2 Octopus bimaculoides | reverse complement strand
ATATATATATATATATATATATATATATATATATATATATATATATATGTATTATGTATATGTATGTGTGTGTGTGTGTACAATATGAGTGTGTATTTACTTTTTGCCAATATTTGTACCTCACCACTCCTTGAAAACCGACGTTGGTGTTTTTAACGTCTCTGGAACTTAGTGGTTCGGCAAAAGAGATCTATACAATAAATACCAGGCGTAAAAGAAAATATACAGTAGGGTCGATTCGTTCAACTCAAATTCTTGAATGCGGTGCTCTAGCATGGCCACAGTCTAATAACTGAAACAAGTAAAAGATAAAGGCAAATACTATAACATTGAAAGCACTAATTCCTATTAGCGTAATTTGTGTATTTCGCTCTGTTTTAATTGAATACATCTATAAAACTCATCCCTAAACTTGTCTTCCGTTTATATATGTCTGCTGCAATCGCTGCAATTCATTGATATCTAAAGATTTGTAAAACTCAGTTATAATTCTCTTATCTCTGTTTATTTATCTGACATGATAGTTGGATAATTAATTAATTTCCTCTCTTTAACTTCAGTAATTGCTTCTTTTTCGAAGAGTAATTTCCCAATACATTTATACGAGCCTTTTGCAGCAACCCTTCGGCTCCTCCACACCATTTATTGTCTTCAATATATAATTACAGCTAAAATAACATATAAGCTAGTTATATATCTGCAGCGTTAAACGCTTGACGCATCTCGGGGATTAAAATGGCGTTCAGCTCAGCTTTGTAATCAGGTGGACTTCCCAGCTCCATTAAATTGTTATTAAAAATTTTGGCAAGTTATGCGTTAGTTTTAGATATTTTAAGCATGATTTTGGAATTTTATAGTTTCTTGGTCTCTCCCAGTTGATCGTTTTGCTTCCTTTTGTTTCTTTGTAACGTTTCGGCTAATTTTTCTGGTGATATGGTCTATCGCCATTGTTCAAGTGCGGCAGCGTTTCTTGTTTTGAATAATCTTGTCCGTGTTGATTCCAATGCTGTCCATAATAATCCCCGGCAGAATTATTCTGCTTCTCTTACTCTTGGTTCTCTATTGATTTTTCTCTTGTATTTTTTTTTTTTTTTTTTTTACCTTTTTCTTGATAAACTCGTCTTCAGTGAAATCGAACTGTTTGTTTTGTTCAATGAAACATTGTCGATTTTCATGACGAGTGATTCCATTATATTCTTCTCTTTCTTCTTCTCCCCTCCTCCTCCTTCTCCTTCCTCCTCTTCCTTCCCCTCCTTCTTCTTCTTCGGCTTCTTCTTCTTCTTCTTCTTCTT
>NC_069003.1:853813-854805 GCF_001194135.2 Octopus bimaculoides | reverse complement strand
TTATTATTATTATCATTCTTTTTATTATTCTTCTTTTACTTCTTCTTCTTCTTCTTCTTCTTCTTCTTATTATTATTATTATTATTATTATTATTATTATTATTATTTTTATGCTTCTTCTTCTTCTTCTTATTATTATTATTATTATTATTATTATTATTATTATTATCATTATTATTATTATTATTATTATCATTATTATTATCATTATTATTATTATTGCTGTTGCTGCTATTACTACTACTACTACTACTACTGCTACTACTACCGGCTTTGCTTTTTGTCAGAACAACACAGGTCGTTGTCTTACTTAGTACTTCGGCCATATTCTATAATTCCATAGTCTGTAAATTCTTCAGCGTGCTCTCTTTCTATTTACGCACGACAGTAGAGTGTCGTTCAATAAAAAAATTCCTTTTGTTCTTGTGTCTTTTTTTTTATTATTATTATTATTATAATTTTTAGATTTTTCTTGTCTTCTTCCTCATATATCTTTTATTTGCACCGATAGACAGAAGACAGTGTTTGTTGTCAACTATAGAAATGAAAGCGCAAATGAAACCAAATCGTAAACAGCAATTAAATATATAAATAATAAAATAAATAGGTAAGTAAAAAAAATATATAGAAATATAAAAGATAAAAATTGTTGATATAAAAAATGGCAAATATATTCAGATATTTAGATGAAAAACATTCAATCCTCTCGTACTGACTGGCCAGTTGTTTAGTTAGCAGGCTGGCTGTCTAATCATTATATTTACATCTATATCTCTCTTTTCTTACGTCTCTCTCTCTCTCTGCCTATCACTTTATTTCTTTGCTTCACTCTATCAATCTGTCCGGTTCTCTCTCCAACAATCTCTCTCTCTCCAACAATCTCTCACTCTCTATAACTTTCTATCTTCCTTTTGCTTGAAACTTTTCTCCTTCTCTCTCTTTCTCTCGTTCTCTCTCTCTCTCTCTCTCTCTCTCTCTCTCTCTCTCTCTCT
>NC_069003.1:852180-853409 GCF_001194135.2 Octopus bimaculoides | reverse complement strand
AGAAGAAGAAGAAGAAGAAGAAGAAGAAGAAGAAGAAGAAGAAGAAGAAGAAGAAGAAGAAGAAGAAGAAGAAGAAGAAGAAGAAGAAGAAGAAGAAGAAGAATGTAAGGAGTTCGAAAGGAAAAAGAAAAGTAGAAGAAAATAAACGATGTTCGCTTCGGGTTGTTTCGGGTTCAATTACGCAGCACAGCAACTTTGACAAATATATTTATTCTATGAACCACACTCACCAATATCTTGTGGTTAAATTGAGTAGGCGAGATGGCAGAAACCTTAGCACGCCGGGCGAAATGCCCAGCGGTATTTTGTCTGCTGTTACGTTCTGAGTTCAAATTCCGCCGAGGTTGACTTGGCTTTTCATTAAATAATTTACCAGTTATGCACTGGGTCGATGTAATCGACTTAATCCTTTTGTGTGTCCTTATTTTTCCCCTCTATGAGACATATATATATGTATATATATACACACATATACATACACAATCATATATTTAACAAAGGTTTTTGATTTATCCAAATAAGTTTTTCAATGAACGTAGTCTTTGTTTTGGTCAATCCGTTTCTAGGCAATAACAAAAACAAAACAATAACAATTATTAGAAAAATAATTTGAGTTGAATGGCGAATAATTATGATGGATGATTAGAGTATTGTTATATTTGTATAATTGGAAATCTCGGAACACGAAATTTTCATATTTCTTTTTAATTATCATTATTATTTTTTCTTTTCTAATTGTTTTAAATAGTCGATGATTTAAGAATTATACTTTTAAATCTTAAACGTCTTGCAATTTGTATGCACACATGAAAATATACATTCATTCATTCGATTCAGCAAGTTATGGCTTGCAAATATTTTGAATACTTCGATCTCACAACAGCTAAAATTTCGTTTATTGTCTCTCTGTACACAGAGGAACAGCAGCCATTACGCTCCATCGTGGTTTGAAATTTGTAGCACTCGACTTTCAAATGAACGAATGCATATACATATATGCCTGCCTCAAAGGATGTCTGACTGTGCGTTTGTACACACACACACACACACACACACACACAGACACACACACACACACACACATACACACACAGGCACGCACACACGCTGACATATATATTTGTGCATATATGTATACTCACACACAAACATACACACAAACATAAGTGTATATATATATATATATATATATATATATATATATATAGATAGATAGATAGATAGATAGA
>NC_069003.1:849188-852170 GCF_001194135.2 Octopus bimaculoides | reverse complement strand
TATGCATATGTATATATATATATATATATATACGAGGAGGTTCCCAAAAGTCATCAGAAACGTTCTGTGAGACAAGCCCGTTGTACTTCAGGCTTCCGCCGCAAGAAACCACTTGATGCAACCTTCAGGCATCAGTCTCCCTACCAGCGGCAGTGAGCGTAGTGGTACTGCCAGATTGTACGTCTTTGTTTTGCAGGGCTTCTCCCTTGTTTGACGATTTTTGCAGTAACGAATGAACAGCGTGCTTCCATGAAATGCTGTTTTCTGATGGGGAAAACAGCAGCCAAAATAGTTGTCATGCTTCAAACATGCAGATGAATTATCTATCGAGTGTCACTGAAACTGCATGATAGGGAAACCAAATCTTCCTGAAACTGTACAGTACCATTAAAATAAAGAATACAACTTTAGCGACTTGAAAAAAAACCCTTTATTCGTCTGCATTATGAAGTAATGTTGTTTATTATGAATAAAAACTATCAATAGTAAATGGTATAAAATCATTTTATAATCCTACAGAATGTCGAGGTTTTTCTAAGAAATTCACCCGATGACTCTAAAGCAACAAAGAAATTTGTCTCTCACCAGTCGTGTTCCATTGTGTAAAGAATATATTCTTTTCTACTCAGGGCACAAGGCTCGGAATTTTGGTGGAAGGGCCATTCGATTAGATCGACCCCAGTAAGCAACTGGTACTTAATTTATCGATCCCGAAAGGATGAAATGCAAAGTCAACCTCAGCGAATTTGAACTCGGAACGTAAGTACAGACGAAATAGCGCCTAGCATTTCACGTGCTGATGTTTCTGCCAGTTCGCTGCCTTATGTCTAGAATATATTATGACAAAAGTCAGGAATTTATAGATATTGATTAAACGAAATATGTAATGCCACTGTTTCACCTGTAATGGTGAGTTCAAAGAATATAATGAGAAAGAGTTGGAGATCTAAAATAACTGCCCGGATATAAGGAATAGAAATAAATACTGAAAATGGTGAAAGAAAAATAGTTAAGAAAAAAAAAGAATCAATTCAATTGAAATAGAACGAAAAAATGCTCAAACAAATTTGATGAATTCAAATATTTGGTGGGGGAAAATCAAAAGAAATGAGATTAAAGACAGAAGCAAAATGCCACATCAGAGCAGTTGTAATGGCGTTGATAAAGTCAGATCTTTGGAAAATTCAAATGGTTATATAAATTTGTTAAGAGCAAGTGAAATATTAATTTGCACTCTGTGTGAGCGAAAGAAGGGAGTTAGATTATTAAAGTGAGAAAAATATCTTGGCTTTTAAAGTGGAATGTTATTGAAAGGATCTTCGCATTCCAGATAAAGAACACGGAACTAATGAATGTTCTGTGAAAGAAATTGTTTGAAGACAGCGAACCGCGAAACACTTCTGTCAATTGTTAAAAGGCGGAAAATGAAGTGACTGAGTTATGTAAGACAACACCATAGCACCCTAACTCTAGCGAATATGGTCATTCTTGTGAAATACCTTAGTAAAAGAAATAAAGGAAGACTACAAAGGGTGAGATTGAATAGTGGAACAGCAGAGAGCGGCTGATGAAGGGAAAAGCTGAAAGGGAGAGATTGTGTCTCTTGTCTTGGAACTATGGTATCCGTATAGATTTTGATTGATTTCGGATTGAATTATTCCACAACACAGAAGTTAAGTGGTTGAGGGCTTTATGGTGTTCATAGACGGTCCTAGATCGAATTTCTGACCACAGACAAATACAGAAAAGATATGCACACCCGTGTGTATCAGTGAGTGCGTTTCGTGCGAGGTGTTCGTAATGCTTCATGTACTGTAGATAGAAGGAACGTACGCACCTCACACAGACACGCATAAACTCTGTTTTATGTGTATGTATATATATATATATATATATACTCACACACACATTATATTAAGGGTTATTACTACACGTAAATGCCTCACGTGGTAAAGGACTCTTACAGTCAAAACTACTTTAATAAATATTCACGGTACGGAAAGCGGGCGAATGTAACTGGGAAGTCTCATCTTAAAAACCGATTTAGCGATTTGCGCCTAAATCTGTTTTTAAGAGGCAATTTCCAAGTTACATCCCCCCGCTTTCGGTAACGTGTATAGTTTTGACTTTAAGAGTCTCTCAGGGCGTGAGGCATTCACGTGTAGTAATGGCCCTTAATATAATGAATGTATTTATATTTAAAGCGAATGATTATATATTTTGTATAAATTCTTCCCTTAACTCGCTTTTCAAGCTGGCTACTTGACAAATTCTTATATAGATTGTATCCTTACATTTAATTTATATATATGTGTGTGCGTGTGAGTGTGTGTGTATACATACATACGCGCGCGCGCGCACACACACACACACACATATATACGTACGTGAATAAAAGTTCTTCCATAATATAAACATAAGTGAATATTCATATATATGTATGCATAGCGAGAGAGTGATAGAGGGATAGATAGATAGATAGATAGATAGATAGATAGATAGATAGATAGATAGATAGATAGATAGATAGATAGATGCATAGGCAGACAAACGTACAGGCAGACAGCCATGGTAAATAAAAGATGGTGTATACATGAAAAACTATAAAGCAGAAAAAACAAATTTTAATAATGGAGATGTAGAAGATGAAACAGTGTAAAAAATCTTTCGCACATATTCTATTTAAAAAGTACTGAATCACATTGAAACCAATAAAATTTCATGGAACAAATAGCTTTGCTTCATGAACAAATGTCTATGGCATTTCCATTCCTGCTCTTTCCTTCTCTGCTTCGTTATTTCTCTCTCTCTCTCTATCTCTCTCTCTCCCTCTCTCTCTCTCTCTCTCTCTCTCTCTCTCTCTCTTTCTCTCTCTCTTTCTCCAATCTCTATCTTTCTCCCTCTGTCAAACTCTCGCTGCGTCAGAGCGCATGTTTCTTAGTCCCTCTCTTTCCACGTATATGTATGTATAAATATATATAT
>NC_069003.1:845578-848433 GCF_001194135.2 Octopus bimaculoides | reverse complement strand
ATATATATATATATATATATATATACATATATATACTTGTAAAAGCTATCATATTTACATAGATATATGGATTGAGCGGATGAATGTGTAAATGCGTTTCATATATACTTTACATATGTTCACTATTTCGCTATATACGTATGTGTGGGAGTATGTGATTGTATGTAAATCTGTATCCCTTTGTATTTAAATATATATGTACACACAAACACACACTAACACACACTCACACACACACACACACACACAAACATATATATATACATATATAAAACTAGACGACTGGTAAAACATTTTTTTAATGACACGTTTTACAGCATTTCTACTGTTCGCAGGTCATTAAGTACCACCCGTAAGTGTGACAATTTAGATACCCGACGCCAATCACCATAATACAGGCAACACTTTTCCAACGTCCAAATAGCTTCCACTTGTCCACAACTGCTAACTTTTTTCACATCTACAGCTTTAATGCTTATGCTCTCCAACGCCGTCGACTTTCACCAGTACATCAAGGTGTTTCCTGAAAAAGGAAAGATAAAATATCGTCAAATTTAATCCAAAAACCGTAATTGCATGTTCGTGCGTGCATGGGCACGCGCTCGTGTGTGTATACCTTCCTGTAATATAACTATATATATATATATGTGTGTATGTATGCATGTATGCATGTATGTATGTATATAGTGGCCAGTAACTTGCCTAGTCTAAATAATATAAATTTGGCAAAACTAGGAACATGTTACCTTAGCTACATTAATTTCAGTTAGCAAAGGTTTAAAAGCTGTAGGTTATAGATATATAAATAACACAAACATCTTAATGTATGCATCATTGGTAGTTTGATTAAAAACGACTTCCCTATTTGTTGGCGAGGAAATAAAACATGGATTACTGTTATAATGTTAGATATTTGGTTTTGTCAAAACTTTGCTCCAAGAACTGAAATTTATTGAATGTAATTAATACTGACTACAATCTTCATAATTAATAATGTTCAATCACATCGTTTCGTGCTTGAGGATTTTCACGTGTGTTCTGTTCTTACAAACATGTTTTATGCTTGCAATGAGTAAACCAAGACATCATTTGTAACTTTTAGTCAAAAGATTCTAAACATTGATATAAGAATATTGCCTGGTTTAGAAGAAAACTAGCCTGCAGTTTCGAAGTCTGTAAATAAATTATTCTTTATAATAGAAAGATAACCACAATTACAATTCGTGAAATGAAGAGGAAACCTCTAGAATACATGCTGGAAGCTCATTTTGCCCGAATTAGTTCAGAATGGTAGTGATGCTGATTCAAAGAGAAATGACAACGCAAACATAATTTACATTGGTCATTAAATAAGACGTAAAAGATTAGGTGGTTGAGTTGTCGAAGGACTTCAGGAATTTCTTCAGGAGTTGAATTCCTAATGATGAAAGCAAGTCTGTTGGTAAAACTGATTCACTGATTACTGCGAAAATGGTAAAAGATGGGCTACAAATGGCCAGAAAGTTGGCAATTCAATTCATTACGAATGCAACTAATATAAAACTTTGAGAATTTCGAAGTAAAATAAAAAGACCATTGTAGAGCAGCATACGAAATTCTACATTAATTGGAAAAATGTCATATAACGTAAAAAGAAGGAGAAAGAGAAGTAAACGATGTGTGTGTGTGTGTGTGTGTGTGTGTGTGTGTGTATACACAAAATAATTGTAGCCTTATTTCCATTTTAATAATTCATTAAATTTTCTTTCTGTGTCTTTATAATATTGTTCTGGATTTTGGTAGAAAGTCAGTAATTTTGGGGAAAGGAGTTGGTCGTGGCTGTTGACTCTGAGACTTAAGTAATGCTTTGTTCATGGGCTCCGAACAAATGAGGAGCCAACTACTTGACTTCCGTTGAATAACAGCTCAACACATAAGAAGCTAGAAGACGCAGCTCAGGGACGTTTTTCGACATTCTTAAGATTATGCCAGGCCCCTTCGTTCAGACCATTTTAATTGATTGGATCAGTTGCGGAAATTGTCTCCCGTGTAAACGATGAACCGCTATATACATATACAAAATTATTCTGGGTTTCAGTGAATCTACATTTTAGAACTCTGTCTAAGGCGGCGAGCTGGCAGAAACGTTAGCACACCGGGCGAAATGCTGAGCGGTATTTCGTCTGCCACTACGTTCTGAGTTCAAATTCCGCCGACTTTGCCGTTCATCCTTTCGAGGTTGATTAATTAAGTACCAGTTGCGTACTGGGGTGATCTAATCGACTGGCCCCCTCCCCAAAAATTGCGGACCTTGTGCCTAGAATAAAAAAAAATTCTAGAAATCTCTAAAAGTACACTCCATGTTTTCACTCAGACACCATATCTGAATTGTATAAAATTTCTCTTTTTTTTTTTCATAGAGCAACGAACGTAGACGAATGAAGATTTACTGTATTAGACAGACGCGTGTATGCAACGTTATAGATTTATGTGTTCTGTGTGTCTTTTGTATATGTTTTTGTATATACATACACACACGCACACACAGACACATATATAAACGTGTGTTTGATTATTTTCGAGAAAATGTGAAAAGATTATTTTTTTGAGAATAACATATCTCGAAGCACACACATAAAGCTTAAGACATTAGCAGATAAACATTGTGTTCAAGAAAGCCTTTTTGAACAGGAAGAATTACACGGAGATCCCTCAACATTTTCTATCCCCCAAAAACTTTTGAAGCCAATATTTATGTGATATCGTTTATAGCTTTATGTGGTACTACTTCGAAATACACAATTCCCAAAATAAATTATTTCACATTCTCTCGTAAGTTTATGATATCAACATTATATATATATATATATATATAT
>NC_069003.1:842540-845466 GCF_001194135.2 Octopus bimaculoides | reverse complement strand
ATAGATATATATATATATATATGCATGCACACACGTTTATAAATAATATACATACATATACGTATTAATGTGTGTTTATATTCTCTTTATCAGATTTGATTTATCTGTCACATTTTAACAGCCATCATGAATAGAAAAAGTCAATTGTATTTCCACAAATGTTTTTGCTTTTAATAATCTTTGTTACTTGTGACGTTGGTGATTAATCTCTTAAAGCTAAAAAAACTATTTTCAAATACGCTTGTCAATTTGTGACGATGTTTAAACTGTCTGTTAAATTTTCAATGTTTTCCGCTTATCAAATTAGAACTACTTTTATGCTTTCAAAAATTCCAAAAGCCTGAGAGGCGTATTCGTTTCTACCACAAGTATGGTTAAGCCTTCCTCACGTTACTTCACATGACACCATATTTAATCCCAACTAAACATGGCTAAATGAATGTTTGCAAAGATTTCTGTCGTAAAGAACCTTTTTGAATCCAAGGTAATGAAACAGATAGCCAAAATCTTTGAAATAAAGTATGGAAATATCTTCTAACGAATTTGTAAGAAACATGATTATTCTCAACGAAAACAGCCGCAAGAACAAAAAAATAGTAATAGTTTCTGATCTGGGCACAAAGGCAGGAAATTTGAGTACAGTCAGTTAGTTGAGACCATAGATGCAAATTCAGAGAGAGGAAAAGTAAAGTTGACCACGGCGAGACATGACTCCAGACAGTAAAGAACCAGAAGAAATGGCACATGTCACTTTATTAGACACTCTTACCATGCTGCAGATTATCAGTACAAAGTACTGGGGTCGCTTCATTCTTTAAACAAATAACATGCATTTGTTTCTAATTTTAGCAGCAACATTTTTTCAACGGAAGTTAATCGATTCCATAAACACAATACTTCAATGCTTCTATTTTCTTTAAACGATTCCAGAGAGATAAAAGTCGACCTCGGAGAGTTTGAACTTTAATCCTATAAGAGGAACTTTACACAGATCAGTTACACAACTGTTGGTGGTCTTGGATGCGTATATAGACCAGACGTCGTATCGTCTTTTAAGTAAGTTCATTTACTGAACGATCTCACGCCATTATATTTAATTCTGGTTGCTGTCAGTGATGGCAAACTATCCACCAAAACCCGATCTTTCTCCAACACAGCGAAGTGTATGCACTTTTAAGTTGGTTAAGATTGAAAGATTTTCTAAAACTCGATCTGCAGTTCGGTGGCTCTACATGAGAGTAGCCACAAATGAAATACTTTGAGGACAGCCACGCTTTATGTTCCAAAAGGTGCAGCGTAGCCAGGGTTTATTTTTGTGTTTAGAAAAATTATTACGAACATCCTGTTCGTTTCTACTCGTGGTAACCTTGATTGGTATCTTTAACGCACGTTGGGATTGTGAGAAAATAACTAGTGAAATAAAAGGAGGGAGAGGCCTGGCAAAGCCTCCGAAATGCTTCCTACTGCCTTACAGGTAACGACTATCTTTACAAAGCACACACACACACACACACACACTCACACACACACACACACACACACATACATATATATATATATATATATACGGCATATCACATATATATATATATATATATTATACACCTTATCAGAGCACGCACAAAGCTTACCCAGTGGATATGCAGTGGATATGCAGTGGATATGCAGTAGTGTGTGTGTGTCTGATTCAACACAGTATTCTTCTGGTGATCGGCGAAGTCACATGACTCATTAAGAAAACATCAAATCATTCCCAGGTTAAAAAAAAAACAATTTAATACAACAATTATAAAAAAAAAAGATGTTTACTAAAACAGATACAGATAATGAATATAATTGGAAGAAATAAGCAAACCAATTGCTCAGACCATGTTTTATAGATATTCTCTGATAATTCTTTGATATGGCTTTCCATGGAATGTATTTTGTTACCAATTTTCCATTCCGTGTCTTCTTTATTTGTTTTTTGGTTGTGATGCGACGACGAGAACAACGATGACGACGATGACGATAAACGCGATGACGATCGTGATGATAGGAAAGAGGCTGACGACAATGATGACGATGACAGGAAAAAGAGGGGGAAGGAGGAGAGGGAGGAGGAAGCGGTTGAGAAAGGAGTGGAAGAAGATGATTGTGAGGGCGTTGACTATGATGATGATGATGATGACGATCATATGATGTCAATGCCGATGATGACAACGACACCGATGCCAATGACGATTTTGATGATGACAGCATGATGGATGACGGTAAAGAGAATATATTGATGCTGCAGGTGCGTGTTGTTGGTGGTTGTGATGATGATGATGATGATGTTTTTGGCTGTAGGTGAAGGATGATAATGTAAGAGATGTTCCTGGCAGTGGCGGCGGCGGCGGCGGCGACAGTGTTTCCTGAAATGGTGGTTGGTCGGTTGGTCGGTTGGTCGTTTGGTTGGTTGGTTGGTTGGTTGGTTAAGATGGCTGCACTAAAAGACGTATCACTTACGTTAGTATTCCGTAGGATATAGAATTAAATCGAGAAGCTCTCGGTGTTTGTGAATTCTTCTTTTTGTTTTTCTTCTCTTTTGATCGTGAAAAACCGACAAACACAAGGTGAAGTGCATCCTTCGTTGAAACATTACTCAGTTCGTCTGGGTCATGGTGACCCGTAAACATCACGTTGAAGAAGGCACTGAGTACTTGGGCGGACAGCTAGACATAGCAGCATAATATCTCTCGAATTCAATAGATCTGAGGTGGGGGTAGGGATCAGGTACTCGTTGGAACTTAGTTTAGGGAACGGTGTGGTCGAAGCCAAGACAGAAGAGTTAAAATGAGAAGGTTTTGATCGTCATATACATCAGCTGCATCAATTAAGAACATTAGGCCAAGGAAACCCATATATGGATATATATATATACATATATATATATATATATATA
>NC_069003.1:840558-842260 GCF_001194135.2 Octopus bimaculoides | reverse complement strand
ATATATATATATATATATAATATATATATATTTATATATATCTATATATGTATGTATGTATGTGTGTATGTATGTATATAGCTATGGCTTCTCTTTTATTTTTCTAGTCATAGAACAGTGGCCATGCTGGGGTAACACTGTAACGGATTTATTCGATGCAAACTGGTCCGGTAACTTTTTATAGAGGCTTATTCTATCGTTTCTCTTCGCCTATAGACTTAAGTAGGCAGATACAAATATAGATTATAGATTATTGTTCTGTTATCTTTTAACTTTTATTTGCGTCAGTCGTTAGGTGCTGGCCATCCTGGGCCACCACCTTGAAGAATTTTCTTTTTTTTTCTAATGAAAAACGAAGCGACACCAGTACTTAGTTCTTGTAAAACCTGGTACTTAATATATCGGTGTGTTCTGCCGAACCGCTGCGTAACGAGTTGTCAAGCGATGATGAGGGAGAAACACAAGCACAAAGATACAAACACTCACTCTCCCTTTTCCTCCTTCTCTCTCTCTCATACACACACGCGCGCGATAACAAACACACACATGTTTGTATTTGCGACGGGTTTCTTTCCATTTCCGTCTACGAAATCCACTAATATGACTTTGGTACGTCCATAGCTATAGCAGAAACACTTACCCACGGTTGCACGCAGCAGGACTGAACCGAGAACCATGTGGTTGGGAAGCAAATTTATTACTTCCCAACCAGTTCATATCAACAGATCAAAGAAAGACACTTTTACTGCAGAACCTTTATATTGACACATATAAATACACGAATACACATGTGTGTGTGTGCGCGTGCGTGTGTGTGTGTGTGTGTGCTTTCAGTTATGTATATATGTATACATTTATATGGATCAACAGAAACGCTCACACATACACACATAATTAAACACACACACTTACACAAACGCATACATACACATAAATAAGCACAACTACACAGCTATGCATAATTATTTGTATGTATGTATGTATGTATGTACGTACGTACGTATGAATATGTGTGCGTGTCTCTGTGCTGCTATATATTAATAATATCTTAATATCTTCCAAAGATCGCAAACATATTTCGTGCAAAGAATTTTCAGCAGACAATTCAATGACGATGAACAAAATTAATACTCAGCTGAAATAATAGAATGACATGTAATGATCTCGGCTTTTTATAATTTATGCAGCGGTGTACTCTTTGCTTATAAAGCACTGCTTAAACTGTTCAAAATAGCATAACTTAACATAATGTGAACTTTGAAAGCAATGGTTCACTATCCGACATGACTCCCATCTCTTTCCTCACACGGATACCTATATGACTATCCTAGATGCAATGTTTTCTGCTCTGTTCTTTTTTAAGCTCTTTGTATTATGGTTTCTTTCCTTCCTGGACTGAAGAGTACGTTGGCATTTATTTAATTGAATTGAATCATGAATTTCTATGATTATATCTTTGTACGAAACGATCGTTTGCAAGAATTAAACTTCTTATAAATTTTGATAACTTGTTTCCTCCATTTTTAACGAATTTGATGGGATTTATATAACTTCATACAATACACACACACACATTTCGTGAATCTTTTTCGTTTATTTGCTCCAGTTCAGCGCGTGTTTATTGTGATATTGTGTGTGTGTGTGTGTATGTATTGCGTACGTATGCTTTGGTCTCTTATATGTAAGTGTATATATATATATA
>NC_069003.1:839537-840499 GCF_001194135.2 Octopus bimaculoides | reverse complement strand
ATATATATATCTACATATATACATATAGGTATACATGTATATATGTAGATATATAAAGATATGTGAGCACGCACATGTGTGTGTAGCAGATATATGCTACAAGTATTTCGAAAATATTTTTCCATCCAAATCATTTTTGCTTGGAATTTGATGAGTATACGAAAAATTAATATTAAATCCAATTATATGTTTGATTTTAATAAAATATGATGAAAGGATAATCCACAATAAAAACAATACTGTATAAATATATTAAAATAAATATATTATGCATGGATTAAATATTAACACACTGAGATTATTAATACACATAGATTAACACACTGAGTGTGTTTCTGGTATGAACATGAATCGAAAAGACTAGCGCTATTCCTTCATCAACGGAAAAGGAGAAAAAAAATATAAAAGGCTTTCGTGAGACAACTAATAACTTTAAATAAAATGGCGGATAAATATCAAGAAGTGACGAAAGAATTCATAAATTCCAGAAGCCACTAATGCTGCTTATCGCTTGTAACAGCTTCAAAAAGTAATCTGATAGCAAAATATAACATTAAAAAATAATTTACAATCCACTGACGGATATGCGCGTTATAACAATAATATCTGAGATAATATCTCACATTATTTGGAAAGAAATCAATTTTTTAACGTAGAACTGAATGACCATAGAGTAATTATAATCAATATTTGGTGTGATAATATAATTAGAGCCGAGGTTTACTGGAGTGGTGATGTTAGATTACTGATATATACGATGGCAAAACAGGCAGATGATTGCTTTGTTCATGGGTAAATGAAAATAGTAAAAAAAGGCAGCAAAGCCTGACTTCAGATAGGACATTAAACATATGTACACATTGATTATAATATATGTAAAATAATGTCTCAAAGTGCACCACACAGGATTGATTATCGTGTATATATATATATATATATATATATATATATATATATATATA
>NC_069003.1:837983-839527 GCF_001194135.2 Octopus bimaculoides | reverse complement strand
TTGGTAGACGGAAACTGAAGGAAGCCCGTCGTATATATGTATATATATATGTGTGTGTGTGTATGTGTGTGTGTGTTTCTGTGTCTGTGTTTGTCCCCTACCATCGCTTGACAACCGATGGTGGTGTGTTTACGTCCCCGTAACTTAGCGGTTCGGCAAAAGAGACCGATAGAATAAGTACTAGGCTTACAAAGAATAAGTTCTGGTGTCGATTTGCTCGACTAAAGGCGGTGCTCCAGCATGGCCGCAGTCAAATGACTGAAACAAGTAAAAGAGTATACACACACACACACACACACACACACACACACAGACACGCAGCTAGACAGGTAGAAAGATAGATAGATAGATAGATAGATAGATAGATAGATAGATAGATAGATAGATAGATAGATAGATAGGTAGAAGAGATGAGAGAGCGAGAGAGAGAGACAGCGAGAGGGCGAAGAATGAGTAAGAGGACAATGAGGCAGAGGGAAGGGGAATTAGAGAGAGTTAGAGAGAAAGAAAGAGTGAAAGTACGAGAATGACCTGTAAAAGAGCAACAAACAACAGCGTCTTTGCTCAATCGCGTATCAGTTCATTTATTGGTGTAGCGCATTCATTAACTAAATTACTAATCGGCCACGCAGTCTTGCTCATTATCTCGATCTAGTTGTGTATTAATTAGGTATTTGAAGGTCACACTTTCCTAATTGTGTTGTAGGATTTCATTCGCAACTTCACTATTTCAATGTATATTCATATAAATGTATATATTTATATAAAGGTATATATTTGTAAATGTATATATTTATATAAAGGTAAATGTATATATTTATATAAAGGTATATATTTATATATTTATGTAAATGTATATATATATATTCATATATATATTCATATAAATGTATATATTCATAAGTGCGTTGTGATTATTGTATTAGAGATTCTTGAGCACATTGTTTCTTAAACTTTCTTCACTCGACACGTTTATTTTTATTTTCATTTTGTCAGACGAATTGCGACGTGACAATCGTGCCAATCGATTTCACTAATATTAATGAACAGATTCAATAATAAATAAAAATAACCCAGAAAGTATAAAAACGACAAACAATTCGTAAAGAACAAATCGGACAAAAATTTAAAAAGTGCCTTATTTGAATATCACCGAATTCTGGAAGATATCGTATTAATTTCTGTGAAAACAACATTGAATATTCTACATTGTTAAAACCATCTCACTGATTGTTCATTTGACAGCCGTCGCATCTTTATATGTAGTAAATCTTTACTGAAGTCTGATTTCAAATCCTGACTTAAATTTACCAAATAAAGAACTACCCAAAGACTCGTTTAATGAAGCTCGTAATTTTTACGACATTTTTTTGTTACCGTATTTAGTTAGTAAGAAATTGCTTTTAAATATTACTGCATCTCACATCATACACTAAGCGAACGTTTTATGTGCAGCAGTTGCAGATGGAAATTTAGTTTGAACTCTTACATATTCTGTGGTTATTATTGTTACATCATTGACATATATTCCAACACAATAATTC